>NC_080599.1:48063744-48243744 GCF_027887145.1 Ammospiza caudacuta | reverse complement strand
CACCTCCAAGGAACTGCTCCCTCAGAGGAGCAGACACGCTGTCATCGACTTTAAATAACTCTGAGCACTGTACCAAAATGGCATGTGTTGCTATAAATAGATCTCACACCTTTCCAACAGTCAAAGGCTTCGTTTTTTAAGAGCTTTGCTTCTTTTTTTCCTCCAAAAATCGGTGATCTGAAGGTCAATTTTAATTTCCTGTGCGCATCAAATGAACTCATCCCCTCTCAACCAGTCACTCGTGGCTGCAGGGCAGACCAACATAATTCTATTTCCACCCTAATTCAGCAAACCTATTTTTCACGAGCTTAAGTCTCATTGACTTCAGTGGACACTGAGCATTACCTTAAATTATTAATGCAGTTAAGTCATGGACCAGAATGAAACCCTGGTCAGGAATATCGAGAGCCACTTGCATGAACCCTCAGTTATGGAGGAATCAGTGCAAATCGTGGGTGTCATGGAAACAGAATGGTTTTCTCAGAGTGTTTTACAGGGGTGGGGATTTTTGGTGCATTTGGAAAGAGAAGCAAAAGGAGTCTGAGGGATGAGAGCACAAGGTTAATTTTGGGAGCTTAGTGAGCACCTTTGACAAAACAAAGGACTCCCCACAAAAATTAGATGTACAGCCAGGAGGCGGCCAAAAAGCTGAATTTATGGTACGTGACAGGAATGCGATTTCTCAAGATAAGGGTAAATAAAATTTTAGAATATTTCAGCGTTTCTGAGATGTAGCGTTGTGAACTCCATGCATTCCACGTTTTTGGGAATCACGTGCTGAGTGCGTGCGCTGCCACAGCTCACACACAAACACTTCCTCACTCCTTTCTTTTTTATGTACTCACATGACAGCGCTGAAATAAAATTTCAAATTCACATATCTTTACTACATCAAACTTGAAACTGCACCTAAAGGATGGCTGTGACAGATTAATGGCAGCAGCACTTGTGGTGAGGATATGAAAAGTGATATTCTCGCCTGTATCCCATGTGCATATTTATATGGAGGATGCCATAAATATCCTTTGGAGATGCTGGCTCGTCTGCACGGCTGCTCTTCCCAGGCCACACAAAATGGATTTACATCACATCCCAGTCTCCTTCTCGCCCCCAGCCTGGGCAGCAAAGATGCCCAGGGCTTGTGTAGCTGCACCCCACCCCCAGAAGCCATTTGGAGTTTTCATGATTTTTACCTTTTGCATGAAAAAACGAATGTACTACTCTGCAGCAGGCAGGAGAGACCCTCAGTTTTGGGCAAAAAGCTCTTCTGGTCATTTGTTCACTTCTCAAGCAGCAGGGTTTTGTCACAAACTCATTTTCCAAAGCACTCCCTATATATTAGTTTTAAATCTAACCTCCAGAATCTAAAACAGACTAATTTGACAAAATTAAGGTACCAAAAAGAAAGAAGTAGAAAGAAAAACAACTTCAAGGTATGTGCGAGTTAACCTCAGCCATTTCCCACTTTAACTTAAAACCTCATTTAGCTCCTAGACTTGTCACATCAGTGTGACCTCAATTAAACCCACTTATTCCTCTTACAGAGCCCCTCTGCGCTCGCCTCTTTGTTTTACAATGCAAGCTGAGAGAGGACAAAGAATAATTCCAATTATTCCCCATGTGTGTGCCGGAGGATTAGGGGCGGCATATGGCCTGGTGGAGGAACAGGGCCAGCAAAGGGGGTCTGGAGAGCCTCTCCTGTCCTGTGCCAGGTGCCAGAGCCTGGGCTGAAATGGATCTCAGTGAGGGGAGGGAGCAGCCTGCTCTGGGAGACAGAGCTGGGCTCTGGGAGAGAGCTCCTGAGGCTCTTGCCACCCATGCTGAGGCCAGACCTGCCCTGGGCACACCCCTGCTGCTCCTGGTCTGTCAGGTACCAAACCCCAGGAGCATCCCACCTCCATCCACTGCCACAAACACCCAACAGAAAAGTTGCAGTCTCTTTGCCCACCAAGAGAATAAATTCAGCGTCTGTCAGCAGCATGTCACAGCACACACTCCACAATATTTAATTTTTAAACAGGTTTTCTGCATGAAAACATTTTACTTCTAATAGTGTATTTTTACCCTGATTTCCTCATTAGGTGTGCTGAAGAACAGCAGCTCTGACACTGCCCTAGTATAGAAGACGCTGCAATGACACCAGCAAATCTAAAAGGTTTTTAGAAGCCACCCCAAAGCAGCCTCTTTTAATATAAACCAGCAGAGACCCACCAAGAGAGTCATTGTGATTTATGCTGGCTGCAGTCCTGGCCCACACTATTTAACGGCTTTTATTAAATATTTAATTATCCTTTTGAATACTTTCCTTGATCTCTGCCCTTTTCTCCTGGGACAGGTTCCCAGGCAGGCAGCACTGACACCACTTCTATAAGAATATTAAATGTTTATAGTGATTTTTATACGGGATGATCTCAAAGTGCTTAACGCAGGGAAAGGCTTAGTCACCTCACCTTTGAAATGGAACACGTCCTCCTGGCTGCTGGGAAAACATTATTTACTGCAAGTTTTTTGGGTCAGAGCTGAGAGTGAGGGGGAAATGCATCCCCAGAGCCAGAGGTGAGTCATCCAGGGCAGGACAGCGAGGTCAGGCTCGTGCCCACTGCAGGGAGATGCCACATTGTCCTGAAATGCAGAGCTGCAGCTCCTGCTCTGCCCCCAGACACAGGGGCCAAGCAGCACAGCATGTGCTGAGAGGTCCAGAATGTGCACAGGGCCCAGTCCCAGGATGTGCAGAGGGTCCAGAATGTGCACAGGGCCCAGTCCCAGCACAGCATGTGCTGAGAGGACCAGAATATGCACAGGGTCCAGTCCCAGGATGTGCAGAGGGTCCAGAATGTGCACAGGGTCCAGTCCCAGGATGTGCAGAGGGTCCAGAATGTGCACTGGGCCCAGTCCCAGGATGTGCTGAGAGGACCAGAATGTGCACTGGGCCCAGTCCCAGGATGTGCAGAGGGTCCAGAATGTGCACAGGGCCCAGTCCCAGGATGTGCAGAGGGTCCAGAATGTGCACAGGGTCCAGTCCCAGGATGTGCTGGGCTGGAAGGACTCACAGGGATCACTGGGGCAGCTCCTGGACCTGACTCAGGGTCATTTGCACTCTTATGGGTTGGACTCAGTCTGAGGCTAAACAATGCAATGCCTTAAATGGGTGGTTTTCCTCATTTTTCAGCTGTAATTTACTGCTTTGAGTTTAACTGAGATATTTTATTTCTTTTTTTATGCAATCGAACATCTTCCAAGAGTGCCCAATTAAAGAAGAAATATTTTTCTGCGGGCTCAAACTGCAGTGACTGCAGTGTCTGAGAGAGGCTCCCCTGGGAACACCAGTGGGATCTGCAGGGGCCATCCCTGCCACTTGGACCTGATGATCCTCGTGGGTCCCTCCCAACTCAGAATTATCTGTTACTGGGGGCTGGAAGGGACCTTTAGAGGTCACCTAGTCCCAACCTCCCTGCCATGGGCAGTTCTTGGCTGGCCCTGGTTTTCCATGGAGTGTTCCAGAAACCCAAGGAGTCACTTTAGGAGCCGAAATGCAATCTGGCTCCTGGAATGTCCTCATATTTTATTTAAGCCACAAAATGGATCTTAATTTTTGATATGCACAATGCATATTGATAGGCCAGGATGCTGAGGACAAATTGCCTTCTGTTTTCAACCAGGAGGCCTCTGGGCAGAGGCTGGGAGTGGGTGTGGGAGGGCGTTTGTGGGACCTTCCAGCTGGGCACAAACCCTCCTGCAGCCGTGGGGACACTCACTCCTTGTGCCATCACCATGGGGACACTCATTCCTTGTGCCATCACCAGGGGCATGGCACAGGCACACTGTCACACTTGTCCTTGTCCTCTGAGATCCCTGGACTCAGGAGTCCCTGGGATTCAGGACAAGCTGAATGACTGAATCATGAAATCCTGGAAGTTTGAAAAGATGCCCAGGGTGTGCAAGTCCATTCTTTTACAAATACAGTGACAATCTGCTTGCTCCTGTCCCTCCCAGGGCTGGTGGCCCTGCCGCTGCCCAGGCAGCCCTCCCAGGGCCTGGCCGCCCTTTCAGAGCTGCCCTGGTTTGCAGGTGCTGCTGCTTTAATCGTGCCCCATGCAGCACAAGGGTGACATCCCAGCCCAGCTGCAGGCTCACAGCTGAGGTGGCTGGAGCCCTCACCCTGTTCCCATGGTGTGATGGTGTTCTCAGGGGTCTTATGTTGAAGGAAGAGACGAGGATCTGACTCCATGGTTCAGAGGGCTGATTTATTATTTTATGATATATAATACATCAAAACTATACTAAAAGAATAGAAGAAAAGATTTCATCAGAAGGCTGGCTAAGAATAGAATTGCAAAGAATGATAACAAAGGTTTGTGTCTCGGACAGAGACTGAGCCAGCTGACTGTGATTGGCCATTAATTAGAAACAACCCCATGAGCCCAATCCCAGATGCACCTGTTGCATCCCACAGCAGCAGATAACCATTGTTTGCATTTTGTTCCTGAGGCCTCGCAGCTTCTCAGGAGGAACAATCCTAAGGAAAGGATTTTCCATAAAAGATGTCTGTGACACCATGGCACTGCCCCTGGCAGGCAGCCATCAATGCTGGCAGTGCCTGCTCTGATGGACCTGCAGCATCCATGTCAGGAAGGTGGGCAGGAGAGCCAAGGGGGGCCCAGGCTGAGATCCCACTCAGGAACAAACAGGCTGTGCTCCCACAGGGAAGGTGCTGAAGGAATCCCAGTCAGGGCTGCACCCTGAAGATCAGTGGAAACACACTTATTGCCTTCCACACAGCCCTGAGCTCTGGCTCTGTACAGACACAAACACGTATTTACTGCGCTGAATAAACTCATCAATTATTCTCTAACTGCAAGAAACTATTAGGTGTGAAATCATGAGAGAGTTATTAAATGGGGCTGGCTAATGTTTACGGAAGGGGTGGAACGTTCTGTACCCTGTGATGTAGAAATACAGAAGATATTGATATTTAGGAATGGTAATAAAAAACTTTCATGGGAGCAGCAGCACGGCTGCAGTAACAGACTGAAGATGTTGGAGAAGCTTCAGCTTCCCTGGAGGGGCTGACAGAGCATGCTTTATGGGCTTTAGAGCATGGTGAGCAGGCTGAGGAACCCAGGCTCTGTGCACCCCTTCAGTTCTGCCTGGGGTGAGAGAATTGTGGCCCTCCAGGGCTGAAGGGGCTGACAAGGAACAGGGGGAGAGAGGATTTACAAGGGCTGGGGTGCCAGGAGCAGGGGGAATGGCTTCCCTCTGCCAGGGGACAGGGAAGGAGGGGATGCTGGGCAGAAATCCCTCCCTGGCAGGGTGGGCAGGCCCTGGCACAGGGTGCCCAGAGCAGCTGTCGCTGCCCCTGGATCCCTGGCAGTGCCCAAGGCCAGGCTGGACACTGGGGCTGGGAACCACGGAAAGTGCCCCTGCCATGGCAGGGTGGCACTGGGTGGGATTTGAGGTCCCCCCCAACACAACTCATTCTGGGATTCCCTCATTCTGTGATCATTCCATGATCCAGCACTGCCCAAATGGCCTATCCAGGCTCTGCTGTTCCAAGAGAAGTTTCTCTCAGGTATTTTTCAGAACTGAGCCCTCCCTCCTGTGCCCGTGCTCAGCCAGGCGGGGAAAATGCAGTTCAGCCAAGGACATGTTCCTGTGCTTTAACATCTCTCATTTTCCCCATCCTCAGCCTCTCCTCATGTTCTCTCTAATCTTTCTCCAACTCTCATGACTTTCACTTTCAGGAAAGACTAATTTAGCTGAGGAACACTCTTGTCAAGGGAAGGAGAGGGGAGATGGAACAGCCAGTCATAAAGGGGGAATTACCCACGTCCAATTTGTAATGACTGTACTTAAGGTGCACTTAAAGACAATGGCAGCACCTTCATTGCTCTGTTATTGCTTCTTACAGCAACGTGCCCCATTACTGGCAAATAAATCCCACAATCCCACTGTATAATGATTGTGTTTTTTCTTTCGTGAATATTGTAAAAAAATACACTAAAAACCTATGAAAAATGTTGCCAAAAGCTGCAAATAGCAAAATAATTTTACATCCAAGACTAGTAAGTTGTTCATCTTGGAAATATGAAGAGACCTTGAAGGCTTTTAATCAGCACTGGAGTGTTTGTCACAGGACAGGGATTTAGCGATGGAGCAGTGCCTTAAGGATTGAGTGTTTTCCTTTGATCTGTTCCAATTCACCCCGTCTCTTATTTCAGTTTCTTGTTCATTTTTAATTTAAATGTGTTCTTGACAGAAGTGTTAAAGTGTCATAGAAATAAATGGCTGCTGGTACATTTTTAAATTTATGTTTGCTTTGCAGGAGCTGTTGGCAGGCTCCAGGATGGCCCTGTGCCCACGGGATCCATCAGCGATCACAGAGAGCTGCTGGGGCCTTCCACACCATCAGGTACTGGCCTGCAGCTGTGCAGGGAACTGGGAATTGTTCCTGGCAGGGTTTGCAGGGCTGGGATGGAATCCCCAGAGCAGCTGTGGCTGCCCCTGCATCCCTGGCAATGCCCAAGGCCAGGCTGGACACTGGGGCTGGAGCACCTGGGACAGTGGGAGGTGCCCCTGCCATGGCAGGGGTGCAATGGATGGAATATGAGGTACCTCCCAAACCAAACCATCCTGGGATTCCCTGATTCTGTAACTGAAATTCAGGAGGAAGGCCTGCCCTTCCCAGGATTTCTGTGTTTCTTCATGTAATTTTCTTCACTGAATTTGCTCACTCACTTTCTGGACAGAACTCAAGAGTCACAAGAGACTCCTGCACCCCTGCACATCTACCCTGGATACCAGGGGGACTTTGGCAGCAGGAGTGCAGAGGGATCAGGAGGGGGATCAGGGTAATTCTGTGTATGTGCATTACCCAAAGGCAGGAGAGCACAGGTCTGGGTGCCAGTAGGAGCTGCAAAGCTCCAGCCACCCCTTGGCATGCCCAGGCTGGCAAGGAGCAATGGGGCTGAGCCCAGGCTGAGCATCCCTCCCTGGGGCCTGGTGGCTGCTGTCCCATCATGGGAACGTGCTGGCAGCCCTGGCACAGCTCTGGGCACGGTGACAAACCAGGGCCCAGCTCCTCCTTTGCCCTGCTCTGCTGGCACCCCTGGTCACTTATAGGTGGCATTTCTGTTGTGATGATGTGAGGCACTATGGCTCCATTGAGCTAGGATTTTTTTTTTGTGTTGCTAATTTAAGCCTATTTTTGACACCTCCATCTTTGCAGTTTGGTTTACTTGTTTATTGTTTTGGTGTTCTTCATTGGCTTTGACTTTGGGGATGTGGGCATCTACATGGCGGATTTTTACAGACAGCTTTTCTGCTTTGGTAACGATGTCTTATTAATAATTAGCAGCCTAAATAGTTTTTTTTTTACACTGCTAATTAGCTTCTTCCTACCTCTCTAGCCATCTACTTTGCTGGTCTAGCCCCACAGAGCATTGGCTACTATCTATGAATCAGTGTAGAGGTAGAGTTTTGGCTACTTTTTTCTTTTAGCAATGTTTACCCTTTTAGCAAGGCTCCACCAAGGCTGGCAAATGCCAAAGCCAGTTGGGTGCTCCCAGCCAAGAGAGAGAGCAGGAACCAACACACAGCACGGCAGAGCAGTGATGGTATTTGCGCTGTGAGGGATGAAATGAATTTCATTGCGAGTGGTTGGACATGTGGGCTGTAATTGGGGAACTCTGAGGCAGAGATCTCAGCTGTATCTCTCCACACAGTCAGTGCAGCCCAATTCCCTGACAAATGAGGAACAGCACCGCTTCCCACAGCTGCAAGGGCACCCAGCAATTGAGAGTGTGACTGTATTTACATACGCTTTTCCCTCTCAGTGAGGGATTTATCAACAGAGAGGTGATTTCTGTGGGGGTTTGCAGCGTGCTGCTCATGGGGAGGGCTGAGGTGCCAGCAGAGGCTGTGAAGGCAGAGTTCTGCTGTTTCTGTCACAGAGCAGAGGTGGAGCAAACCTTGGCCACAAAATCCTGGGCAAGGCGAAAAACCCCAAGAGCCAAGTCCAGGGTGTGTGTGGAGGGCAGGGCCCACCCAGGGAGGGTGGGCTGTGAGCCTGCTCCAGGGGCCGGGGCCTGGCTGAGGCTGAGCCTGGGCTGGAGCCAAAGGTACCAAGTGCTGGCCCTCCTCATGCTCAGGACACTCTGTGTGTCTCATTTTCACTGGGGCTGCCTGTAGGAGTGACAGGGGATAGGATGGTGGGGATGGCGACCAGAGATCTCTGCAGCCAGGTCTGGGATTTGGGGTTCATTGCACAGGGCCTGGGTGCAGGGCCCTGCTGGGAGGTGCAGCCACAGCTCAGAGCAGTAAAGAGAGGAGAGAGGGGGAGAGAGGATGAGAGAGTAAGAGGGTAGAAGTGTAAGAGAGCAAAGTTCCCATTCCAATACAATAAATCTTCTTCTGTGTTGAATATTCTGATTCTCACTCACCAATCTAGTACAAGATACAAATCCTATAGCATCTACATACAACCTAGAAGAATCATTACATTCCCATACTGTGTTACATTTTAAACCCTAAAAACTCCTCTTTGGGCCCCTTCTGCCAAGCTGTAGGGTCTGCTCTGACCCTTGGGCCTGTCTGCAAGCAGAGGGTGTTGTTCCATCAAAAGGGGATCACCTCCAGCTGGCCACGCCATTGTTTTCCAGTTGTTCAGTAACTGAGGGATCTCAAAGCTTGCTTTCATTTCAATCTCGCTTACAGTTTCCATATTCTCACAATTTTCTGCCAGACAATCACATTTATAAGGCTTTCCTGTCTCATCTTCCCCAACAGCTGCCCAACTCACCAGGGTGGAGAAGGGACAAAGAGGGAGCTGGGAAATGCCCTCATGCCTGAGGACACACGGGGGGAGCTCAGACCCTGCTCAGGCTCTGCCTCCTGAGAGCTGCCAAACCCCACCCAGGTGCTGCTTGATCATCCCCAAAATCCCCTCAGATCTACAGGCCTGGGAATGAGATTCTGGCTTGCTTGGCATCATTGATGTGGTGCCTTCCTGAGGGGCAGTAAAACGCAGGTTGGCATTTGGAAGGCTGGCTTGGAATAAGGATTTTGAAAGTATTTGTATTCTTAAACTCATAAAGTGTCAAGGGATGCCGCTGCCACGGTCTCTATCCAAGCACTTTTTAGCCTGAAACGTAATGAAATGTAAAAGAAAGGAAATGAGAAAATGTGAGGAGTGTGATTTGCCTATTGTTGTGTAGCTCGTATCTACAAATTGCTTAGCACAATCCTGTTAGTTACTCCAGGAATGTGAGTGTGCATGAATTTTACCTGGTTATTATTATTTCTAGCAGAAGTCAGCCCTGCCACACGCA
The DNA here is from genome assembly GCF_027887145.1 of Ammospiza caudacuta. Taxonomy (NCBI): domain Eukaryota; kingdom Metazoa; phylum Chordata; class Aves; order Passeriformes; family Passerellidae; genus Ammospiza; species Ammospiza caudacuta. The sequence continues at coordinate 48,234,418 of NC_080599.1, read as the reverse complement.
GAGCCTGTGAGCCCCAGGTGATCATCATTAGTAGATCAAATCCCAGCACTCTGAGCAGCATATTAACACCACAATTTTCAGGAACAGCTCTAATAACACTTTCTGACAGCCAGAGCAGCCATAAAGTGCTGCTGCTCACACCCCGATAAACTGCTTCCCAAAGTGTTTTATGGAATATTCATCACTCTGAGGAGCCAGTGCAGCTCTCAGGACGCTATTATCCATCTTTTCCTGCGATCCTCTGCAGGCAGGGGGGTTGGTTCCCTCTGGCTGGGGCTCTGGGCAGCACCCCTGCCCTGTCTGGCAGAGCCCAGGGATGCCAAGGAAGGGTACATTTGAGTGCAGAGCCCCAGCTCCATCAGGGGAGCAGCTGCTGAGCACCAGGCAGGGTCTGAGCAGAGCTGCACAGACAGCACCCCAAACACAGACTGAAGGGGAACAGGAGCAGAGGGGCTGGGACAGCCTGTGGAGGTGCATCCCCACTGGAGGCTGGGGAAGGTGGGTTTCTCCATGTCATGGACATGTTTTATGGAAAATCCTTTTGTTAGGATTGTTCCTCCTGAGAAGCTGGGAGGCCTCAGGAACAAAATGCAAACAATGGTTATCTGCTGCTGTGGGATGCAACAGGTGCATCTGGGATTGGTCTCATGGGGTTGTTTCTAATTAATGGCCAATCACAGTCAGCTGGCTCAGAGTCTCTGGTCAGTCACAAGATTTTATTATAATTCCTTTCCTTTCCTTTCCTTTCCTTTCCTTTCCTTTCCTTTCCTTTCCTTTCCTTTCCTTTCCTTTCCTTTCCTTTCCTTTCCTTTCCTTTCCTTTCCCTTTCCTTCTAGTCTTTTAGTTAGTTCTAATATGTCATTTTCTTTTAATACAATATATATCATAAAATAGTAAATCAGCCTTCTGAAACATGGAGTCAATATTCTCATCTCTTCCCTCATGCTGGCACCCCTGTGAACACCACCACATCTCCACAGGTTACCACAGAATCCCAGACGGGTTTGGCTTGGGAGAGGCCTCCAAACACACCTCATTCCACCTGCCATGGGCAGCTTCCCCTTCCGCCCTTCGAGGCTGCTCCAAGCCCCATCCAGCCAGGCCTTGAACATCTCAGGACAGCAGAAGGGGAGGGATTCCCAGCCCAGCTCCCTCCCTGGGCAGGGTCTGTGAGGATGCAGGTTTCCCCTGCAGCTGCCACGGCTCACACGGTGCCGCCAGATGTCCTCATGCTGTCACACCTTCCCTGCAGCCCAGGTGGGGACGTGGCAGCCCTGGCACAGCCCTGGCACAGCCCTGGCACAGCCCGGCCTCCGCCTGGCCACGCTGCCGGGGACTTGTGCTTCACTGTCCCCTGGATCCCATTCCCTTCACTGTCCTCCTGCTGCTGAATTCCTGCCAGTGGTTTCCACCCCACGCCTCCCACCCAAAGCCAGGGATTCCCACTGTGAGTGCTCCCAGGCCTGGCGGGAGGGCTGACTGACAGCTGTCCATCAAAGGCATTGCCCTCAGTTTCTCTGCTGCGCTGAGTGGCTCCTCCTCATGTTCCCCAGAGGGTTCCACAAGGTATGAAAGGCTTTTATGGCTTTTATTCCTCCTAGGTTACTTTCATGTGTCTATGGGAATATCTCTCTGAAGGCATGAGAAGTCAGAACTGAAATCAGTCCTTTAATAGAAAGGAAATAAATAAAAAATTAAATAAATATAATATTAAATTAAAATGAAATCTGTAAAATGTTGATTATATCTCCCTGAAGCCCTGGCAGGCAGCTCTGAGAGCTGCAGAGCTCGTGGTGTGGTGCCCAGCTCCAGCCCCACTGGGGGCACAGTTGTGTTTCCTGGCAGCGCTGTTTGCCAGCTGCAGTGAAAGGCTCCAGGATTCCCTGGTTTGTGCTAAAATCCAGGGAGCTGAAGTGGCAGCTTTCCCCTGAGCTGATGGGCTCGTGCAGGGCTTGCCCACCCAGCAGGAGCAGTGTGAGCCTGCAGAGTGCTCCGTGTCGCAGCACAGGGCACCAGGAGGGCCTGGCAGGGTCTGTGTGGTCAGGGGCTGTGAGCCACAGAGGGAGGCTCAGAGATGGCACCTGCACATCTGCAGCGACACCTGGATCTCCGAGCAGGGTTTCACCTTCCCATTCCCACTGAATGGTTCCAGTGCCCCTGCACGTGCCAGTGCCTGCGCTGTGCCTGACTGCTGCACAGAAATTGGCTCTGACGGGAAAGCCCAAATGAAAGGAGAGCTGGCACAGCAGCACTGGATTTGATCTCCAGAAGTGTTTGGAAACCCAAGAAACATTAATATACAGGCACTTTGAATTGCCAGCTTTGTTTTCTCTGGATGCTGAGGCAAAAATTTAAACAGCAAATGTTTGAGTTCACGGCGGAGCGATAAATCCACACACTAGAGAAGCCCCCCTTTCCTCCCCAGCACTGCAGGTGGAGCTTTGTGTGTGTTTTGCCCATCCCTGGGGGGCTCCTGCTCACAGGGACGTGCCATGAGGTGAGGCACAGTGCCATTTATTATCCCAGGTTCCCTGGCGCCATAGGAGCCTGCACACAGAGTCTGGGCTGTGGCTCGGGGGACCAGGCAGAGCTCTGGGGGAGTCGTGCTGGGGTCTGGGGAGGGGGTCCTGCTGTGACCCCTGCCTGGGGAGCTCAAACACTGAACCACAGGGGTGGCAAAATGGCCAAGAGCTCAAACAGCACCAACTGGTGCTTCATAAAAAAATAGTATGATGAAATCAGGATTAAAAGCTCTTAATTCAGCACTGAGAAATCAACTACTGCATTTCATTAAATGAGAAACCAACCTCAAATACTCTGTGTTTCTTGGCTTGTTCTTACTCCCTTTGAGAAAGCCCTGGTGCACTTTTCTGACAGTACCGGACTCCTTGTCTACCCAAAATGGTCCCTTAATGGCCAGTGGTCCCCTGCCCAGCTAAAAGAGTCACATCCAGTCCTCTCAAAATAAATAAATTCTCTATGTGAGGCAAAAGTAAAACCCTAGATAAAAGGGAAAGTATGATAAAAAGGAGGAAAGTGATAAAAAAAAAGATAAAAAAAAAGAGTAGGATAAAATCAGGATGAAAAGTTCTTAATCCAACTTAATTCAGCAAACCACAGTGGGTGGCCAAGACCCAGGGGAATTGTTGGGGTGCAGGAGGAGGATGCAGAGGCACAGGCAGATGTGGCAGGGGCAGATGTGGCACAGCTGGGCAGATGTGGCACAGGCAGATGTGGCACAGGCAGGCGCGGTGCAGGGTCACAGGGCCCAGGGATGCTGTGGCACTGAGCAGTCACCTGCAGCACTGCAGAGCCCCTCAGTGCCCTGCCCTGGGGATCATTGAGCCCATCACTCACTCCTGGGCTGCTTTGGCTGCTCCCTGTGGGATCGTAACACAGATGATTGGAATGCTCATCCAGTCCGTGCCATTATATAAATTATTATCTAATATTATGCCAGACAGAAATACAGCAGCTTATAAAGAAAAGTGGATGCTTTGTACAAGAGGGTCATGATAGATAAAAATGGTAATGGGCACTGTAGTGCCATAATCAAAGTCTAATTGTCTCATTAATTAAGAACAATATTCGGTTATGTATTGGGTCCTGAAGTGATTATGACTCAAATGCCTACTAGAACTCATGGATTTATCCTCTGCCTTGCAGTCTGCAGCCAAGCAAAGCATTTGGTGGAGGTCAAACAGTTCAATTGCTCTCTAAAATGCAGTTGAACTTTGGGCATGAATAATCCCAGCCCCCGGGCAGGGACACCTCCACGCTCCCCAAATGCTCCTGCAGTGCCAGAACCCTGCGCTGGGGATGAGCAGAGGAGGCACCTCGGGGTCCTGGGGTGCTGGATGCTCATTTACCCACCAGGGGCTCACAGGGCAAACAGCCCAAGGTCTCCTTCCCCTCCCATTTTACACCATTCTCATCCTCACACGTCTCCTGCCAAACGTGAGCCGCTGCTAACAGTGGCTGGTCTGGGGTAATTAGATCAAGATTCCAGCAATTTGCTCTAGGGTCTGATCTCAGACCATCCTTCACACATGTCTGCGCTAGATCTGTCTTTAAATTATAATGTAATGAGCTTGGCAGCACTATTAATAATCCAGCAAATCATGGCAGAGTGTGGTTTGATTTCATTGCTGTAATGCGTGCAATTGAAGGCAAGGAGGTGATTGCCACAAGTTTCTGCCCTGTTTAATCATAAGAATCAAATAGGAGGATATATGAGCTTCTAAAATTAAAAATACTTGAGCTCCTTTACAGCAATAAAATGGATTTAACATTGGAAGTTTAATAATTTATTTTGAGGTGGCACAACTTTGTAAAATATCATTAGGGTCCTACCTCTGGGGGTTATTTTATTTAAACGCTGTCGTTTCTGGTTTTAATAAATGAGCATTGGGGGTTATTTTATTTAAATGCTGTGATTTTAATAAATGACCGTTTGCCTCCCTCCGTGTGGGTGAGATGGGCTGGGGCCACCTCCCTGCAGGCAGAAGGTGCTGGCTTGGCATCTTCTGTGTTTTGTTGGGGTTTCCTTTGCTGCAGGGTGACAGGGGAGAGGAGGAACAAAGCGAATAAAGCCTCAGCTCCGTGCTTGTGGGGCTGCCCCACACTGAGGGGCAGTGGGGCGAGTGCCCAGGGAAGGAGCAGGCAGGATGGGACAGCGGAGGAGGCTGAAGGGAAGGTGTGGGGCACAGAACTGGGCATCACCCACAGGTCCCCACAGGTCCCCCTCAGCCCCACCAAAACACACAAGATGTCAATCCAGCCCCTTGCCTCACACACTGTATTCTGCAGGAAGAGGGGAAACATAAATGGCATTCATTCTTCTTTTCTTGCTTTACTTTCATTTAAAAATTAAAAATGTGTGAAGTTTCATTGAATTTCAGCCTCCTGGAGCCGCTGAGCAGACAGTACCGTTTCACAATCTGTGTGTTTCAGCCTGTATCCACATTGTTGCTGCACACCCAATCCTGCTTCCAAGTCCTTTTGGAGCACGCCCATTTCTCACTGCTTTTCTTCTAATAAAAATGTCAGAAAAGAGAAATAGAACAGAAGCAGAAATGTTCTTGGTCCTATCCTCTGTGCAGAACAAATGTGGATTGTAGAGCAAGCGTTTGGATGCAGCGGGAGGCGGGATGCCAGCTCACTCCTGGAGGGGCTGGGCAGTGGATTGGGGCTGGGAGGGTGCCTGGGCCGGGAACCCCGGCAGGAGGAGCTGCCCCAGGTCAGAGAGGGTGGAAGGGATGGTCACCGGGCAGCGCCCTGCTTCCAGGGGTGCCCGGGTCTCGGGAAGGGCACCCCAGCCCTCCCAGCCTCCCTGTGCCGTCCAGGCTCTGCAATCCCCAACATCTCCTGAGCAGTGGGAGCACACAAACACCGGCGTAAGAGAGATTGTTGTTTCCCTCTTCTCACATACAGGGATAAATATAGATTCACTGAGGGTGAGAGACAGCAAATTAAAATTCTGAAGAAAATGTTTCTTTGCAAGTTCTGCTGCTCATTGCGATGAGAAGGCGCTGAGGGTTTCCAGGACCAGAGGGAGGATACTGGGACAGACAGACCCAGGAGCAGCTCAGGAGCCAGGGCTGGTGGGGGAGCAGAAAACTGTTCCCTGAGACAGTTCTGGGCCAGAGCAGATGACAGCCAGCAGTGACCTCCCCTCTGAGGGCTGAGGGGCCTGGGCCATGCCTGGGTCCAGCTGGCACCACTGCCAGTTCACAGCCCTGGGTGGGCATGGGCAGAGCCTGGCAGGGTCTGGGTGGCACCACTGCCAGCTCACAGCCCTGGGTGGGCATGGGGAGAGCCTGACGGGGTCTGGGTGGCACCACTGCCAGCTCACAGCCCTGGGTGGGCATGGGCAGAGCCTGGCAGGGTCTGGGTGGCATCACTGCCAGCTCACAGCCCTGGGTGGGCATGGGGAGAGCCTGACGGGGTCTGGGTGGCACCACTGCCAGCTCACAGCCCTGGGTGGGCATGGGCAGAGCCTGGCAGGGTCTGGGTGGCATCACTGCCAGCTCACAGCCCTGGGTGGGCATGGGGAGAGCCTGACGGGGTCTGGGTGGCACCACTGCCAGCTCACAGCCCTGGGTGGGCATGGGCAGAGCCTGGCAGGGTCTGGGTGGCATCACTGCCAGCTCACAGCTCTGGGTGGGCATGGGCAGAGCCTGATGGGGTCCAGCCTGGGTCCAGCTGGCACCACTGCCACCTCACAGCTCTGGGAGGGGATGGCCAGAGCCTGACACACACGCAGGGAGCTTTCAGCTGCATCCCCGCTCTGCTTTTATCTTACCTTTCATCAGGCAGCCAGTAAAAAGATAACTTGGTCTTTCACAGCTTGACCTGAATCGGCAAGACTGGCAGGAGTAAACATCTCCTGCTTCCCCCCGAACAATTTGATATGCAGCTCTGAGACAGGCTAAAAAAAGAACCCTTTCATCTTCGTTTCCTGGAGTCATTTTTTTATCATATTCTAAATTCATAGATAAAACCCCAGGCAATTTTATTGGATTAAGAATGACCACAAACATCACAGAGTGTCTCCCCATGACATTAATATGCTCGTAATTGATATATTCGCTCTGCGCCTTCCTCCTGAGGTTGAGATCGCTGTCGCTGCCCTGGCACAGTCTATCTCCTCAGATCTCCCTCCACACACATGGGCACAGGTGTGTGCTTATATCCAGAGCCAAAATCCAGCAGAACACTGAATTATTCTGCCTACCCGGGGACAAATCTGCCCGCAGTGCTGCGTTCCCTGATTGCTTTCCTGGAAAAGCAAGGGTGGCCCCAGCCCAGGTACCCAGGAGGGTGTGAGAGCCCCAGCCCAGCCCAGGTGAGCAGGAGGGTGAGAGCCCCAGCCCTGGTGCACTTTTCTGACAGTGCCAGACTCCTTGTCTACCCAAAATGGTCCCTTAATGGCCAGTGGTCCCCTGCCCAGCTAAAAGAGTCACGTCCAGTCCTCTGAAAATAAATAAATTGACTATCTGGGGCAAAAGTAAAACCCTGGATAAAAGGGAAAGTATGATAAAAAGGAGGAAAATTATAAAAAAAGCATGATAAAAATAATATTATAAAATCAGGATAAGAAGTTCTTAATTCAATTCTACCAGGCAGGAGGTGGATCTAATTTCCACTTTAAATAGGCTCTGGCTCTAGGTTTTATTCTGCTGTTTAAGAACACGGATAATTACTAGGGGAGCCTGTAGTAAGTGTGACACTCCTGCAGGATGAGGAGTCACCCTGTCACTCTGGACAGCCTGGATCCATGGGCCAAGGCCAGCTGTGTGATGTCCAACAAGGCCAAGTGCCGGGTCCTGTGGCACGAGAGCCCTGTGGAATGCTCCAGGTTTGGAGCAGCAGGAAAGGACTTTGGGTGCTGGCTGACAGGAGCTGTGTATCAGCCCAGGTGTGCGCAGGTGGGCAAGAAGGCCATTGGCACCTGTGCCAGCCCAGTGTGGTCACTGCACCAGGGCAGGTGGTGTCCCTTGTGCTGGCACTGCTGGGGCAGTGCTGGGGTCAGTTCTGGGTCAGCTCTGGGTCAGTTCTGGGGCAGTGCTGGGGTCAGTTCTGGGTCAGCTCTGGGATCAGTTTTGGATCAGTTCTGGGTCAGTTCTGGGGTCAGTTCTGGGGTCAGCTCTGGGTCAGCTCTGGGTCAGCTCTGAGGTCAGTTCTGGGTCAGTTCTGGGTCAGTTCTGGGTCAGCTCTGGGGTCAGCTCTGGGTCAGCTCTGGGTCAGTTCTGGGTCAGTTCTGGGTCAGCTCTGGGGTCAGCTCTGGGTCAGTTCTGGGTCAGTTCTGGGTCAGCTCTGGGTCAGCTCTGGGTCAGCTCTGGGTCAGCTCTGAGGTCAGTTCTGGGTCAGTTCTGGGTCAGCTCTGGGTCAGTTCTGGGTCAGCTCTGGGGTCAGTTCTGGGGTAGTTCTGGGTCAGTTCTGGGTCAGCTCTGGGTCAGTTCTGGGTCAGTTCTGGGTCAGCTCTGGGTCAGCTCTGGGTCAGTTCTGGGTCAGTTCTGGGTCAGCTCTGGGTCAGCTCTGGGTCAGTTCTGGGTCAGTTCTGGGTCAGCTCTGGGTCAGCTCTGAGGTCAGTTCTGGGGTAGTTCTGGGTCAGTTCTGGGTCAGCTCTGGGGTCAGTTCTGGGGTAGTTCTGGGTCAGCTCTGGGTCAGTTCTGGGTCAGCTCTGGGTCAGCTCTGGGTCAGCTCTGAGGTCAGTTCTGGGTCAGTTCTGGGTCAGCTCTGGGTCAGCTCTGGGTCAGTTCTGGGTCAGCTCTGGGTCAGTTCTGGGTCAGCTCTGAGCCCCTCAGGACAAGAAGGACACCGAGGGGCTGGAGCATGTCCAGGGCAGGGAACAGGGCTGTCAGGGGCTGGAGCCCCACTCTCAATCCAGAGTTCCTCAGGACGGACAGGAACACCTTGGCCACAAGGAGACTCTGGGTCCTTGTTTGCCCTCCCCGAGCAGGGATGGATCTGGGGATTAATCACAGGGCCCTCCTCCCTTGTCAGCTGTGGAAACAAGGCCTGAGAGGAGGGAGGGAAGGGCTCCAGAGCTCCGTGCTGACCTTTGCTGGTAATTAATCACCAAGTGTGAGAATCTGTTTGCTCACAGCCTGGAACAGGGATTGCAAATGATCACCCAGAGATAGGCTCAGGGCTTGGGGGTTTTATTCCTCCTTTTTTTTGCTCGGTAACAATTTTCCTGCCCACCTCTGGAAGCTGAAATTGCATTTGACTCGAGCTTCTTGGATCTTCACAGCACGGAAAACCAAAGAAAATTAAAGGACAGTGATTTTTGCATAATTTCATTCATACTAAGAATTTCCAATTAGGAAGGCATAAATTGATCCTCTTTGCTTTAATATCTTGGGCTTTTTTCCCCTGCACAGATAACAGCTGAGTTTTAATTCATTTTAATTCTATTACCATCCATAACAACATGCACTGTGATAAGTATCTCTCCTGTACACAAATGCCTTTGAGAACTACCCATCAAGTACTTATTTAACCTCATTGTCGAGGGAATAATGGCATTTCCTGGATGTGTTTATTTTGCCTCATTTGTGGAGCAAATTAACTTTTTTACAGAAACTCACCGGTGTCTTTTTCTCCACTGACATTGTTCCCAGCAAGGCTCCACTTTCTGGCTCGTGTTCCCTAAAGGTTCCCTACATCTCTGTTAGTGCAGCACTCAGTGCGTGCAACCAGACTTTTATTCTCAACATTGTTATTAAATATGATTGCAATGTGACACAACTTTCACTGAGGTGGGTGGGATCGAGTTCTTACAGGAACCGCAGCATATTTAAATTATGATGTGGATGAAAATTTGGTCTTTTCAGAAAAGAAAGGCCAAGCTGTTACACAGAAACATGTGCTGCATTGTATATGCTGCATAATACTAAAGAGAATAAAGGATCTTTTTATCGTTGTTATCCAACTCCTCACGAGGGCCTTTGCGGGGAAAATTATGTAAGTGAATCCAAAGTGCTCTAAAAACTCCTTCAGTGAGATGGATATTTTTTGCTGTGGGAATAAAGCTGCTTCAGTCGATCATAATTACAGACTCTTGCTGGAAACAAAGCCCAGTTTCTCAGGGAAGGCACATTGTGGCAGGGCTTGGAGTCCTCTGGGCTGCAGGAGGGCAGCACCCACAGGTGAGCAGCTGGGATTATTGGCACCACTCCTGTGCCCAAAGGGCCTGGGCAGTGTCCTGGGGGGGCCTGGCACTGCCAGCTGTGGCACTGCCAGCTGTGGCACTGACCAGATGCTGGCACTGACCAGCTGTGGCACTGCCAGCTGTGGCACTGCCAGCTGTGGCACTGACCAGCTGTGGCGCTGCCAGCTGTGACTGCCAGCTGTGGCACTGCCAGCTGTGGCACTGCCAGATGTGGCACTAACCAGCTGTGGCACTGACCAGCTGTGGCACTGCCAGCTGTGGCACTAACTAGCTGTGGCACTGCCAGCTGTGGCACTGACCAGCTGTGGCACTGACCAGCTGTGGCGCTGCCAGCTGTGACTGCCAGCTGTGGCACTGCCAGCTGTGGCACTGACCAGCTGTGGCACTGACCAGCTGTGGCACTGCCAGCTGTGGCACTGACCAGCTGTGGCACTGCCAGCTGTGGCACTGACCAGCTGTGGCGCTGACCAGCTGTGGCGCTGCCAGCTGTGACTGCCAGCTGTGGCACTGCCAGCTGTGGCACTGACCAGATGCTGGCACTGACCAGCTGTGGAACTGCCAGCTGTGGCACTGCCAGCTGTGGCACTGACCAGATGCTGGCACTGACCAGCTGTGGCACTGCCAGCTGTGGCACTGCCAGCTGTGGCACTGACCAGCTGTGGCACTGCCAGCTGTGGAGCTGCCAGCTGTGGCGCTGCCAGCTGTGGCGCTGCCAGTGACCACCAGACTCCCACCTGAGGCACTGCCACTTCATCTGGGACAGGAGAGAACTGAGATCTGAGCAGGGATGGAGAGCAGAAGCCTGAGGAGTCCTGGACAGAACTGTGAGCCTGAGCAGGGGTGCAGGGAACCAGGAGCCTGAGCCTTCCCCTCACAGCCAGCAAAGTTTGTGTGGCTGTTTGGGGAGCTTGTCACCCTCTGTGTGATTAACGCCTTGCAATCACAGCACTGGCCTTTCCTGCCTGCCGCAGGAGCTGACGACAGCAAATCAGTTAGTTATAGGCCTAATTAAAATATTAATGTGCTCTGTACTGGCAGCGGGTGCGCTTGTGTCGTGTCTCCCCCGTTATTGCCCCTGGGCCATGAGCAGCCCCCAAATCCTCTGGGTGCCACCGACAGCCCCTGTGAGCTCAGGGCTGCAGGGCTGGGGCAGACACACCTGGGCATGGCTCACACAGAGGCTGGGAAAGGACATTGTCCGCGCAGAGCTGGAATTTGCAGAATTAGCCCCCTGTGAGCTCAGGAATCCAGAGATGGGGCAGACACACCTGGGCATGGCTCACAGGGTGGTTGGGACCTGCTGGGAAAGGACATTGTCCCCACAGAGCTGGAATTTGCAGAATTAGCCCCCTGTGAGCTCAGGAATCCAGAGATGGGGCAGACACACCTGGGCATGGCTCACAGGGTGGTTGGGACCTGCTGGGAAAGGACATTGTCCGCGCAGAGCTGGAATTTGCAGTGTGGCTGGAGGGATAAAAAATTCACCTCTGGGATTTGGGCTGGGAAGGGAAAGGTGTTACCAATGAAAAGGGAATTGCAGTCGTAGCCCAGATGACACCCGTGAAGGCTGCAGGCAGGGGAAGGGAAGCAGCACCGGTGCACTGCTGGAGCAGCCACAATGCACACGCTGGGGCTGAGTCCAGCTGGCAGCTCCTTGGCATGGGACAGCTCATGGAAATGGAGGGATGGGCAGTGTGAGAGGGCTCATCCTGGAGACCAGACCCCTGAGCTTGGCCTTGGCACAGGAGGGCTCATGGAAATGGAGGGATGGGCAATGTGAGAGGGCTCATCCTGGAGACCAGACCCCTGAGCTTGGCCTTGGCACAGGAGGGGTCCCAGGGGCTGGTGCTGGGTAGGAGCTGGACTCGGTGGTGCTCAGCTCTCCCCTGGTTCTGTGGTGGTGGTGTCCCTTTATCTCAGCTTCCTCTCCGTGTTCTTAACCAGGGAAGTGACCAGCAGGAGCTGGATTCAGTTATCCTCAGCTCTCCCCTGATTCTGTGATTCTGTGATGGTGGTGTTCCTTTATCTCAGCTTCCTCTCCGTGTTCTCACCCAGGGAAGTGACTGGCAGGTAGGTAAGAAGGGGCCCCACCGTTCTGCAACGTGTGTTCTCACCTCTTTTGTTTCCCTTCCCACTCTCCCACACTCCTCACACTGAGTGGGCTTTTCCCCCTTTCCATTTAAAATGTAAAAGTTTGAGAAGTTGTTTTCCTGCAAATAATTAATCATGTTCATGCATTCCTGGGTCTTCACCTCTTGTCACAGAAAAAACAAAATGGAAAATATAACCATATGGAGGAGGCAGTAATAACAGCATAAAATACTGCTGACCTCTTCATGCCTTCACTTGAAATTAGCATTTATTTTTTTCCTTGTTTGATGCTCTGTCATTACAGGGTATGTGTGTGTTTTAGTTTTTTATTAATAAACATGGTAATTTAACAAGCAGGTTAATGGCGGTTTTAATGAGAAAGAATATTAATTGGACAGGCTGGGGGGATCTTGGGGCGGCTGCAGCTTTTTCCTTCGAATCCCACTCACCCCATCCCTGAAAATACCCAGCATATGTGCCAGGGGCTGGGGGTTGTTTCCATGTTGACAGTTAATGCCCACAGCTTGTACTATTTTGTTTCGTTTCACAGAGCCTCTTGCACAAATGGGGTTTTGGGCTGCCCCAGCCTGGGATTTGCACATTGCCAAATCTTCAAAGGTTTGCATAAACAGGAGCCTTGCTCTGGGTAAGGCAGACAATGCGGCCATCTGCCTTTCTTCTGCAGCCAAATGGAAATGACAGGAGCTGTGGGGCTCGTCAGTTAAAGCAGAGCGCTGGGCACCTCTCCTCTCCCTCTCCTGTCCGGGACAGGGCTCCGTGGTGGCTTTGGGGACGGGGTCACTGTTGGGACAGGGCTCCGTGGTGGCTTTGGGGACAGGGCTCACTGTTGGGACAGGGCTCCGTGGTGGCTTTGGGGACAGGGCTCACTGTTGGGACAGGGCTCCGTGGTGGCTTTGGGGACAGGGCTCACTGTTGGGACAGGGCTCCGTGGTGGCTTTGGGGACGGGGTCACTGTTGGGACAGGGCTCCGTGGTGGCCCTGGCGGTGCTGGGGGATGTTTGTACTCCTTGGGGACAGTTCCAAAATTAGCAATTTTCTGGTTCCTCGATTCTCTGGAGGCTCGGTGCGAGCCAGGGCAGGGCGTGGGGCAGGGACCGCTTGCAGCAGGCGAGCTCAGGGCTGGGGCTGTGTCTGTCTGTCCCTGTCCGTGGTCCTGGTGCTCCACAGACACCTCCGGCTCTTTCTCTGCCTCTCTCCTTGTCTTACCCTGGCCCTGGCTGCGTCCCTGCTCCACGCTGGTCCCTAGAGAGGACAACCCCTGCCTTGCTTTGCACCAGTTCACTCCAGAAAGCTCTGTGTCCAAACGGAAATAAAACCAAACCCCTCCCTCCACAGCAGATTTATGGAGCTGTTTGCTCTCCAGAGGTGCTGAACGGACAGCAACAAGTCAGACTTACATGGAGATACTCCTGCGGAAAACGAGCTTTCTGCAGTGGAACAGGGAATCACCATCTCCTAAAAGCAGCTTGCAAAATGAGCAGATTTATGGTGATTGTGTGATAACAGCGCACAGTTTATTCTGTACAGCAGTTTTACAATATTGCCTTAATGCTGCCATCAGCGTGCCACAGCCCCCGATGGGCTCCCAGGCTCTCCATAAATCTCCCAGGGCTAATAGAGCCGGGGCTGGAGATTCACCACACACAGCAATTCCTGGGGAGGGCTGGTTCATTATCCCAGGATTGCCGTGCACGGGAAACACCCAGGGCCTGTGTGCACAATTCCTGTCACCACACAGGGGACGTGGAGAGGCCACGGCCTCCTCCCCTCTCCCCATCATTACCTGATTGTCAGGTCTTGGTGTGCTTCTGCAGCAGCTGCCCTGTGCTGACAGCTCACCCAGACACGGACTGCATCATTGCTGAGATATCAGGACTCTTCAAATCTTAATAACAACAATAATACTATATATATATTATAATATATATAATTATACGTATCAGGATATCAGATAGCAGGACTCTTCAAATCATTAATAACAATAATAATACTATCTATTATTATATATATAATTATATATATCAGGATATCAGGACTCTTCAAATAATTAATAACAATAATAATGCAATATATTTATATATTATATATGATATATTATATATATGATATATTATATATTATAATTGTGCATATTCATTAATTATAATAATTGCAAATAATAGTCATAGTAATAATAGTAATAATAGTAATAATAGTAGTAGTAATAATAATAATAATAATAACAACAGCTATCTCCAGGTCCTCTCTCATTCCCACTCATGGTGCCAGTGCTGCTGGGTGTGCAGGCCCCACCTGAGTTTAACCCCACCGGCGCTGAGCACCTGCAGCCCTGGTGCACTTCAGGGAGGCAGAACTGCCTGGTTTTGTTATGCCCAGCTCCCCTGCTGCCTCTGGACCCTGCCTCTGCCCACGTCCAGTCCCACTGGTCTGGTATGGACAGGGCTCTGCATCCCTGGCACGGAGAGCCGTGGCTGCCCCTGGATCCCTGGAACTGTCCCAGGCCAGGCTGGATGGGCCTGGAGCAGCCTGGGACAGTGGGAGGCGTCCCTGCCATGGCAGGGTGGGATGGTATAAGATCTAAGGTCTGTTTCAATCCAAACCATTGCAGGGTTTTATGGCATGCTCCTCCATGTGAAGAGCTCTTGAGTGCAGCAGCAGGGCACCTGCCTGCAATCAGGTCATCTCCCAGGTGTTGTGAGACAAGGGAATCTTTCTTTTCCATCACCCAAGTGTTCGTGCTGACATTTTGCTGTGAAATACAGAGAAAATTATGTAATGAAACAGTAAATAATGCAAAGCCTTCTGAATTCATCCAAAGCAGATCTATTTCACTTCAGCCTAACCCAGGTTTTCTCATTTGCTTTCAGAGCTGGAAAAACCCTCCAGTTTGCTGCAGACCACTTCAGATGTGTTCCTGTTTCCCACCTGTGCTGAGGATGGTCTCTGTAGCACCCTACACATCTCCCAGGCAACCCAGCCCTGCGAGGGGAACGTGGAGAGGGAAACATGAACCTGCTTCTCCACGACCTGTTCACAGCAGCCCACTGTGGGAATTTACAAAATTGGAGGGAAAATTAGAGAGTTTTAGGGAAAGCTGCAAAAGGCAGGTTTCAGAGGCAGCAGAACTGTGAGCAGAGCCAAGCAACAGCCATGAGATTGGTCAGCAGAAAAATTATTTAAACTGTAGAAAAGCAAGGGCAAATAGAACAATGGTCTGTGTATTCTGGCTAGAATAGCTCTCTAAGCTACAGAAAGTTTAACTAGCAAGATATTAGGAAGGTTAAAGCTTAATACTGGAGCTCTGTGCATTGTGTTTTAAGGCTCACAAGCAGGTATTGTATTTGAAATAAGTAAGCATTGTTTAAACAAAGGTAGCTGTGCTTATAGTGATTGGATAGAGCTACTGTCAATATAGAATATATACTACACAGATACAAATACTGTCAGTGTGCTTTTGCTCTGTGTGATTGGTCAAGAAGCTCATAAAGTGAGTTGTGACATTGAGTTCTGTGCCTGCTGCCTGGGATGGGAGCTGCTGCTGGCACCTTCCCATGGTCATAGCCACGGAATGAGGCTGATGCTGGACTGATGCTGAGGGACCCCTTTTCCCCCTGCAGGTGCCCACCCGCAGCCAACACCTGTGATGCTGCCCCAGCAGAGCCAGGGAGCCTGGCAGGGCACAGGGCCCTCAGAGCAGCCAAAACCCCTCTGGAGACACAACCCTGCTGTGGTAGGGAAAGGCACTGCCAAAAGGAGCTGGTTCTCCTTTGCGCAGGGGTTCCAGTGGGACTGTCTCAGCAATCCCTGCTTTAATCCAGGAGAGGATCCCCTTCAAAGCCTGGCTGTCTCCTGAGCTCCAGAATCAAAGCAGACTCACCATTTCGGCTGATCAGAAGGCAAGGAAGCAGCTTCAAGTGAAATGCCCAGAAAATTAGATTAATCAGAGGTGATAAGAATCAAGTGAGACGATTCTGCAGTGTGAATCCGAATGAAAATTGTGCGATAACAGATAAGGTATTCCAATGGCAATATCTGATTAAAATAAACAAGTTATTATTTTCACAATAATTTGTTTGGCGCTGTCACACCATGCTCTGAATGAGGAAAGACAAAAGCGGCTTTGTGATCTAATTACTTTAAAAAATCCTATTAGCAGAACAATTTGATCCAACCCTTTTGGAGATGTCCCTGTTTAGAGCATTCATTCCTATGACAACTGAACCCTTTCTTAAATGTTTCAATTATTTTGGGGCAGGAAATCTTTTGAAGGTGATGTTCTGCTATGGTATGAAAAAAGTCTGGCAACAGCTTAGGAGAAAAATAAAGTTCATAAAATGCTCTGTAAATGGCTCTGAGTCTGGGACAAAACATGCCCAATATTCCTGCAGGTCACAGTTAGAAAATATGATAAATATTAGGTTTTAAAAACATAGTTTTAACAAAATATCATGTGGAAATGTGGCTTGGGGCACTGCCAGGTAGTAAATAATGTTTAATTACTTATTTCTTAAATACATGCAAATTAAATATGTGTAACATTTTCTATTCTTACCATTTTTCTCCTAACATTTCCACGGATAGATATTCCATTGGAAATCCACAATATGATGCTTCAACACTTTATTTTGAGGATCTCTGAAGTAAAAGTTCAATTTTCGGCTGGAGATTAATCACGTCGACTCTTTTTTCCCCCAGAAAGACAGGAGAAAAGGCCAAAGCAGCAAAATGTAATTTCCAGCCCTTTAAATACAAATCCTGAAGCTCATCAGCTTCACAAAGAGGGGCCATAAAATGAGGAGAGCCTCAAGGTCGGCGAGCCCTGGCGCTCGCCCAGCGGTGCCAGCCTGCCCAGGTGCCCATTGTCGCAGCCAGGGCTGTGCCAGGGCTGGGCGCTCAGCGATGCCCGGCCGGGGCAGCGCCTGAGGAGGAGCAGCAGTGCAGCAGCTCCGTCTGCCCCTGAGCAGCCCCTCCCTGGGCACCAGGCCCATCGGAGGGGTTCTGTTACCCTGTGAGACTCTCCCTTCTCCCCGTGACCTTCTCCACAAACCGGCTCTCGTTAGCTGCCCCAGCTGGGAGGTGAGATGATCGTTATTGGCTGTGTTTGGGTTCCTGCCGCTTGTTTATTGCCTGCTGTTTTATCTGCCTGCGGCAGAGGACGGGAGATGCTCCCAGCTGAGCGTGGTGGGGCACAGGGAGGTGGCACGGGGAGGGACAGGGACAGCTCCAGCACCCTGTTGGCCTGGGTCTGCATTCCCTGGGGCTGGGGAGATCGGGCCCGTAGAAATGAAAAATAAAAAAGTCACATTTGTTCTTCAAAGCAGAGAAGGGCTTGTGAAGAAAAACCATAAAATGAGTGGTGAAAATGCCCGTAAAATGACCAGGGAAATTCCAGAACCTATTAGGGAAAACGTACCAAGACGATAAATTAATCTTTGTGAGCATGTCACTACGTGCTGCTTTTATTGTGAGGGTGAGGAGGGACTTTGGAGCTGTGTTTGGGAATCCAAAAACCACCAGTGACTGACTCCTCTGACCTGTGAGCCCTGAGTGTGGGGCACACCCTGTGCCAGCCCTGTGGGTCACAGCCTGTGCCAGCCCCGTGGGGCAGAGCCTGTGAGCTCTGAGTGTGGGTCACAGCCTGTGCCAGCCCTGTGGGGCAGAGCCTGTGAGCCCTGAGTGTGGGGCACACCCTGTGCCAGCCCTGTGGGTCACAGCCTGTGCCAGCCCTGTGGGGCAGAGCCTGTGAGCTCTGAGTGTGGGGCACACCCCGTGCCAGCCCCATGGGTCGCAGCTGGCCCCTCTGCAGCTCCCAGGGAGCAGCAGGAGCCCGCCCAGCTGTGCTCCAGCTGTAATTGCTGTTTGCAGAGCCTGCCCTGGCTGCTGTGCTCCTCTCACAGCCCCTGCGCTGGAGCTGCTCGCCTTGGACACTGAGGGGTCTCTCCCCTCTCCTGCCCACACCTTTGGCTTTTACGGCACGGACAATTTGCCAAGGACCCCCCCAGATGCCACATTCAAATGCAGGAAATGTGCTGTTATCAATGTGTTATCTTCTAGAGCCTGCTTGCCCAGGGTGAGCGTGGCACAGTGCAGACACAGCTGGTCAGGCTGCTGCGGCAGCTCCCGTTCCCTGGGCACACAGCTCTTTGAACAAGGGTGGAAAACCAAGGGGAGAAGAGGAGGTTGGCCGGTGGGGGCTGCTCTGGCCGTGGAGTCCATGGGTTCCACACGTGCCTGGAGCGGTGGGACCCCCCAGTCTCCCCCTGAGGGGCTCAGGGATGGGCTGAGGGCCAGGGGACAGCCCCAGCAGTGCGCATCCCTGCGCCTCCCGTGAGCCCTGCAGCCCTGAGCAGCACCAGCAGCAGCAGCAGCAGCAGCCTCTGCTCTCCCCTCTGTGGCTGAGAGCACAGCTCCAGCCCTGCTGGCTGCCCTGAGCTGGGGAGATGAGCCCGGGTGAATCCCTGCTGCAGCGCCGGGACCAGCTCTGTGCTCTCACTTTTGCCAGATTAGGTTGATTTACAATGTGCTTTAATGAAGTGTGTTGCTATGGTGAGGCTGGTTTCGAGGGTGTCTGTTTAAAAAAAAAAGCAGCAGACGAGTAAATTGTCCAAATCAGATCAATAAGTGCCCGTTTCCAGCAGTGCAGCGTTGTTTTTGCCAGTTTGGGCTCAGCTGAAGGAGGGGCAGCCCTGGTTCCAGCAGGAGATGAGGGGCTGGGGTCAGCAGCGGGGCCGGGCCAGGCTGCAGCAGGGTGTCCAGCTGGGACATGCTGGGCCATGGGGATCCTGCCCGCTGTCCTTCCAGCCCAGCAGCCCCAGTTCCTGCTCCCAGGGCTGCTCTCAGTGTGCTCACCCTGTGCCAAGGCCAGGGGCTGCCTGACCCAGGGGTGGCACCTTGCACATTCCTCATTGACCCTCCTGAGGCCCCCTGGGCCCATTCCTGGAGCTGCCTGGGTGCCTCTGGCTGTGCCCATGGCCCCCTGGATGTGCCCAGGGCCCTCTGGATGTGCCCATGGCCCTCTGGCTGTGCCCAGGGCCCTCTGGATGTGCCCAGGGCTCTCTGGCTGTGCCCAGGACCCTCTGGATGTGCCCAGGAACCTCTGGCTGTGCCCAGGAACCTCTCTGGCTGTGCCCATGGCTCTCTGACCATTCCCAGGACCCTCTGGATGTGCCCAGGAACCTCTGGATGTGCCCAGGGCACTCTGGCTGTGCCCAGAACCCTCTGGATGTGCCCAGGAACCTCTCTGGCTGTGTCCATGGCCCTCTGGCTGTGCCCAGGACCCTCTGGATGTGCCCATGGCCCTCTGGATGTGCCCAGGGCACTCTGGCTGTGTCCATGGCCCTCTGGCTGTGCCCAGGACCCTCTGGATGTGCCCATGGCCCTCTGGATATGCCCAGGAACCTCTCTGGATGTGCCCAGGACCCTCTGGATGTGCCCAGGATGTTCTGCCTGTGCCCAGAACCCTCTGGCCCTGCCCAGGGCACTCTGGATGTGACTGTCCAAGCAATTCCTCGCCCACAAACAGCCCAGCCACCAAATCCCTGTGTCTGGAGTTTCCAGGGAAGGGAGTTGAGCAGGCCTGTGCTACAGCCCTGGAGAGGCCCAGAGATGGCACCTGGAGCTCTTCCCTTACCCACTGCTGGAGTCATTCTGTCCTAGAAGGCCATCAGGTCCGGGGTGCCTTAATTAACTTTGCTGTTGTGTACCTTGATTAGATTACTTTTCTGCCTCTGGGCTACTTCTCCCAGTCTACAGCCTCCTTAAAATGCGGTTGCAGAGCTTACGCTAAACCATCCAGCAGAATGGAAATTGGTTTTAACAGTTTCTCTGGAGCTTTATAACACCCTCCTCGCTGCACCTGATGCAGGCAGAGGAGAAATGAGAGGGATGCAGGCAAATCTGGGTGTGAGCAGCCCCCTCCCCGACCCCTGGGAGATGGGAATGGGGGCTGGACAGGTGGGCAGGAGCTGCACCTGGATGGGAGACAGAGGTAAAGAGCAGGGAGGTGTCTCCCTGACATGGCCACATTAGCTTGATAAAAAAACCAAAAAACCAAGAAGCAAAACAACAAACAAACAAACAAAAAACCCAAAACCAAACCAAACCAACATCAACAAAGAAAAAAACCAAAACCGAATCAAACCAAACCAAAAACAAACCAAACAAAAAAAAAAAAAAAAAAAAAGGAAAATCTTTGATTTAGTGTCCAAACTTCCAGCACTACTTTGTCACCTGGTCAAACTAATCATAGAGGTCAGGGCATTTGCAACATAAAAGAGCAAATATCAATGTCAGGGAACACTGGGGAAGGAAAGGAAAGGAAAGGAAAGGAAAGGAAAGGAAAGGAAAGGAAAGGAAAGGAAAGGAAAGGAAAGGAAAGGAAAGGAAAGGAAAGGAAAGGAAAGGAAAGGAAAGGAAAGGAAAGGAAAGGAAAGGAGAAAGGAAAGGAAAGGAAAGGAAAGGAAAGGAAAGGAAAGGAAGGAAAGGAAAGGAAAGGAAAGGAAAGGAAAGGAAAGGAAAGGAAAAGGAAAGGAAAGGAAAGGAAAAGGAAAGGAAAGGAAAGGAAAGGAAAGGAAAGGAAAGGAAAGGAAAGGAAAGGAAAGGAAGGAAAGGAAAAGGAAAGGAAAGGAAAGGAAAGGAAAGGAAAGGAAAGGGAAAGGAAAGGAAAGGAAAGGAAGGAAAGGAAAGGAAAGGAAAGGAAAGGAAAGGAAAGGAAAGGAAAGGAAAGGAAAGGAAAGGAAAGGAAAGGAAAGGAAAGGAAAGGAAAGAAGGAAAAGAGAAAGGAAGGACCCCATCACCCAGCACTGTCTGCAATTCCAGCAGGTGCAATTGAAAATCCACTGAGGCATTTGCTACCCTGACAATATAATTTCTCACTTTTGGTCACAAGCTCCATCTAATTCACTCTGGCTGGGACTGGCAGGCAGCACCACCGTGGCAGGGCTGTTTCCAGCTGTGTCCTTTATGCTTTTTTCCCATGCTCCACTGAAGGGCTCAGACTGTTTTTTCCCTCTTGTGCTTTCTTGTGTAGTGGAACCATTGTAACAGAGCAGGTACCCTTCCATGGGCACCCCTTCCATGGGCACCCCTTCCTGGGCTCCCCACCCCAGCCCTGCACATCACACACATCCTGGGAGCGTCCCGTGGTCTGTAAAGTGAGCACAACAAAGAAAAAACAAGTTTAAATAAATTATAAATCCCCAAAAGTGAGTATTTATTCAGAGTGAGAAAACAAGAGCTGGTGAATGGAGGTGTTGAAGCTCAGGAGCACAGCTGAGAGCAGGAGCTGCTTCAGAAAACTGACATGGAGAGACAATACAGGAGTGAAAATCTGGAAACTACAGATTTGGGTCAACAAATCTCAAGTTCAGTAAGAGAGCTGGGTTTCCATAAAGCACCGTGATTCCTCCACTTAGGGATAATAATCTACATTGTTCTTAAAAGGCAGGATGTCAGCAGCACAAACCAAATAATAGACCCTTCTTAGGCAGCGAGAGGATAATGGCTCCAAGACCAAAAGGAGAATTTATTTATCATAAATACTCTTGAGAATCAGGCAGTCACCTGGTGTTTAATGCAGACATTGCAGACCCAAAGGAATTTTGCTGGAGTGTGACAGGGAGTGGGAAAGGTTTCTGTCTCATGAAAATTCATTGAAAATTACAATAATGCTGCTGGGAAGGCAACGGCATCCAGCGGGAAGGGAGGCACTGCCTCATCCATATGGATGCCCTGTGCTGAGGGCTCAGTTGTGCCCTGCTGATGGTCCCATCCCATCCAGGGCCCACTGAGGAGATGGAGACCAGGGAGCAGCCCCGTGTGGGCTCAGTGGTGCTGGGCCCCAGGATGGACCCACCCAGGGCAGGGAGCCCCATTGCTATCAGCAGCACCCACAGGGGCTCTGCTGGGACCATGCTGGCTGCAGGGGACCATGGATGGGGCCCTGTGCTGCAGGACAGTCCCCTAGGAGCTCTGCAGGCTGAAACGCCTTGGTGCTCTGCCACAGACAGCTTTTGTGGAAAATCCTTTCCTTAGGGTTTTTCCTCCTGAGAAGCTGGGAGGCCTCAGGAACAAAATGCAAACAATGGTTATCTGCTGCTGTGGGATGCAACAGGTGCATCTGGGATTGGGCTCATGGGGTTGTTTCTGATTAATGGCCAATCACAGTCAGCTGGCTCGGACAGAGAGCTGAGCCACAAACCTTTGTTATCATTCTTGGCTATTCTATCCTTAGCCAGCCTTCTGATGAAATCCTTTCTTCTATTCTTTTAGTATAGTTTTAATGTAATATATATAATAAACATAATCAATCAGCCTTCTGAACCATGGGGTCAGATCCTCGTGTCTCCCCTCACCCAAGAACCCTGTGAGCACCGTCACAGTGCTTCTCCTCGATGTGCCCAGTGGGCAGCAGGTCCTGCATCCCTGGACATCCCAGGGGCTCTCAGTGGTCACTGTGGGGTGGCAGCAGGAAGCCTCCAAGAGCAGATCATCAATACAAATAAATCAGGATTGGAAAAACAGCGTGCACGTGCTGCACCCATTTC
Source organism: Ammospiza caudacuta (assembly GCF_027887145.1). Taxonomy (NCBI): domain Eukaryota; kingdom Metazoa; phylum Chordata; class Aves; order Passeriformes; family Passerellidae; genus Ammospiza; species Ammospiza caudacuta. The sequence goes on along the minus strand of NC_080599.1, from coordinate 48,212,083 downwards.
ATAGGCCAATGATTTTCATTTTTGAGATGCCCATAGTGTTTGATTGCTGTCTTGCAGGAAGGCAGACAGGAGGGTAGGGTGCTGCTGCCATCACCCCTGCACTGCATCACCCACAGCACAGCACAGCACAGCACAGCACAGCACAGCACAGCCCCAGGAAGGACATTCAAGAGCACTCATGTTCTTCTGCCTGTTGGTTCTTTTCCTGCATTTCTTCTCAAAAGACTTGTTTATACCTGACTTTCCTGATCAGATACAGGAAACAATGATCTATTATTAACCAATCAATCCAAACCTGTATTTGCAGGTTCTGTTGAATTCCTGGCTTTGCTCCTACCTTGAGAGAATTCCAAACACCAGCTGTGCACCTAAAGCACAATCCAGGCAGCCCTGCTGCCACAACAGCCTCTGCTGATCCCTGCTGACCACTGCTGACCACTGGGCCCCTTGCCTCCCCCATGGCTGGGAAAGCAGCAGGATGTCTGGTGTGCCCTTCATCCCCAGCTTAGTGTCACTGCTGGCGTCCCCTCCTCCTCCCACCTTCTGTCTCCTGCTCCTCTTTGTGCCACCAGAAAAGCGTCACTGGCCCTTCCTGATGTCCCCATGGTACACAGTGCCAATGAGTGACAGGACACAAAATTGGCCTTTTGGAGGTAATTGCTGTTTCCTCTCGAGAGGATGGACACGTGTAGGAAGGAAGGACATGCACCAAGCTGTGTGTGCATCTCCCCACTTCACATAGCCCCCTAGTTTTATTTTTTTTCTGTCTTTTTAAATGAAAAAATGGCATATTCTGCTGTGTGAAATAAGTACATATGTATATAATACATAAAAGAAAACAAAAATTGAAGGGCTGCACCGCAGATGTTGAGTAAAGCCAACCACTAACCAAATGCCCCCAAAGATGCAGTGATTGACAGTGAGAAGCACCAGCATTGTCTGATTTCTTGGCAAAGGGGGCCAATCTCCAGGAGTGGAGTCCTCCAAGCAGAGAGTTTGCCCAGCTGTGCAGCAGCTGGAGGCAGCCCCAGCTGGGCACCGGCCCCACTCAGAACCTGCCCAGTGCACGGACACTGATAATCGATACTGATCGATATGGATCAATGCGGATCAGCACGAGGGTGCAGGGGGCTCTCAGCGCTGATGCCCAGGCATTATCCTGTCCATAAAATGCATCCTCGTGCCCAGGAGTTTCTGTTTCGCTCCTGTTGTGTCTGCAAGGAGCTCCTGCCCTGAGCACACGGTGATGAGCAGCTGTGATTGCCTTCAGCGCAGCCAGCCCGCCGCACACCAGCACACAGAACAGAGGGTTGGGAAGGGCAGCCCTGACCCCCCTCTGCTCCCCAAACTCCACCAGCCCTCTGCACTGCTTCCAAATCACACCCTGAGCTTAGAATTCACCGTGTGTGCAGAGGCAGTGAACCCACCAACACTCAACGGCACAAATCAGCAAACACTGTGGTGCATTATCAAATTAAAGATCAGAAATTGAAACGTTTCTTGTAAAGTATGATCCTCGCCTTGATCTGTGCGTTTGGAAAAATCAATAAAATAATGTGCAACAGCCATGCAAGGTTTCTTTTAATGACTTGCGTCTTCATAAATACCATATTCATTACAGACCTCCATCAAAATATATTATCTGCACTTGCCCACGCTGCCGCTTCCTTGATTGGAAAGCTTCACCTTGCTACGCATGAAAAATGGATAAGAATGGAATGGAATACAAAAGGGCCACTTATTATTTGTCAGCTGGCAGTGTTTGCCCTTTTAAAGCAGATATCCAAATTTGAAATGTGATCTCGTAGCAGCAGCAGGTTTCTCCTGGGGTGCCCGTGGCAGCGCGGGGAGGTGAGGAGCCCTCGGACAGCGCTGGATTAACGTCAGAAACACCACGGCTGTGCTGGAGCGAGGAACACATTGAGGAACACCTTGAGGAACACGTCTGCAGGAGCTAATGCCAGCGGGGCAATCAATGCTTCCCCAGAGCCCTAGAGGTGCCGGGGACAGTCACTCTGCACTGCACGCTCTGCGCGGCTGTGTCTCATCGGAGAGAGCCACGGCACGGCGGCTGTGATGGGAGGGGAGATGGGCTGGGGGGGCACAGGGCTGTGCTCAGGGTCCCCACCGTGGGAGCCCTGATCCATCCCGTCCCTGGGAATCTGGGCACTCCGGGGAAGAGCTTGCAGGGCTTGCTGCAAGGGGGCTCCTCCTGCCGTGCTGTGCCTCCTCGTGCAGTGATGGATCTCCAGGTTTGTTTTCATGTTGTGCACAAGGTGTTTGTGCCTGGAGCCACTTCCTGCTCTCCTGGCTCCTGGAACCAGCCGTGTGTCCTGGCTCCCTGCTGCTGTTGGTTTATTTATTTATTCACCCCATCCTTGCCCTGAAATAAACTCTCCCTGTTTGCTTACCTGGAAACCATCTGACTCTGTCTTTCTCTCCTTGATCGGTGAGCACAAACACTAGGAGACCTAATTTCTTCAAGATATTTACCAAAAGATTTAATAATGATTGGATTGGATTTATTGTAGAGAGAGATGGCATTTTTTATCTCAAACAGAACCAAGACCCTTCTCCCCAGCTGCCGAAGCCAATTGATCCAAATATTAAATTCCACAAATGAGCAAACTGCCAATATCGCTATGTACAAAACCCCAACTGCCCTCCCAAAATATTAGCAGCTAATTAAAATTAAACATTATTGCTACCCACATAGCGTTACTGCCTTCATCAGGAAGGTCCTTTGGGGACATTCCCCTCCTCCCTGCCTAGGGGATGGGCTGTTTTGTGTGGAGGAGGAAAACACCCAGTTTGTGTTAGATATGGAGTCACCGTGTGGCAGCTGAGCCCCACAAGGCCGGCTGAGCTCTCTGACCTTGACCTTCACTTTGTGCCCCACAGGGATGGGATGGGATGGGATGGGATGGGATGGGATGGGATGGGATGGGATGGGATGGGATGGGATGGGATGGGGATGGGGTGGGGTGGGATGGGATGGGATGGGGTGGGGTGGGATGGGATGGGATGGGATGGGATGGGGTGGGGATGGGGTGGGATGGGATGGGGTGGGATGGGATGGGGTGGGGTGGGATGGGATGGGATGGGATGGGATGGGATGGGATGGGATGGGATGGGATGGGATGGGATGGGATGGGATGGGATGGGATGGGATGGGATGGGGTGGGATGGGATGGGATGGGATGGGATGGGATGGGATGGGGATGGGGTGGGGTGGGATGGGATGGGATGGGGTGGGATGGGATGGGATGGATGGGATGGGATGGGATGGGATGGGATGGGGATGGGGTGGGGTGGGATGGGATGGGATGGGATGGGATGGGATGGGATGGGATGGGATGGGATGGGATGGGATGGGATGGGGTGGGGTGGGATGGGATGGGGTGGGATGGGATGGGATGGATGGGATGGGATGGGATGGGATGGGATGGGCTCTCCTCACAAGCCCTGCTGGGGTTCCCTGAGAAGCCACAAACTGCTGCTTCCCTCTGTTCCTCATCCCAGGGAGCGGAATTTAGATGTACAAATGTGAGGCTGGCCATGCGCAAGGAACGCTGTGGTGCAAATTCAGCAGGAATTGCCCAGTCCAGGCTCCAGCCTGGCTCTGTGTGAGCCCATGAGCCCTGCACGGAGCTGCTCCTGGGGCAGGTCAGCTGCAGGAGAGGGTGGGCAGCACCCACACCCTGGGATTGCTGCACATCGCTCTGACACCTGCCCAAACCTTCTCCAAAGCGGTTTTCGAACATCTGAACAAGTCTGTGAAAAGGAAAATGCAAATAAACAGAGTTGGGTTTTTTTTTCCAAGGCGTTGAAGGGGATTAGTGAGAGTCCCACCCTCTCTGCTCCCATTTGCATTCGGTGTTCCGACAGCACTTGACTCTGAAATCATTCCAGTAAAGCGGAAAATTAATATTCTAATATGCCTGCTTCTCCAGCAGCCCCAAATAAGTAAAGTGGAAGTAGTAAAGAAAGTGTTATAGCATTAACTGTGGGTATGAATATTTATTGTAACTTGCCCTCAGCCACCTGCCCATCCTGTCCCTGCTCGCTGGCAGGAGCCCCAGCAGGAATTATTTCCACGTTGTTTATCCAGGAGTGGAACAGCTCCTTTCTGAGAGGCCTTGGATTGTCTTTTAGAGAGGGTTCTGCTCAGGTGATTGTGGTCACTGGCCAGGCTGGGAGGGGTCAGACCCGCGGCTGTCCCAGAGCATGGGGCTGGGGGCACGGGGGGGCCTGGGGGTCCCCAAAGCTGCACCTGGGCAGGGCAGGGGGCACTGACAGACAGGTGAGGGTGCATTCTGGGCCGTGATGGAATTAGGGATCCATTCTGTGCTGTGATTGAATTAGGGATCTGTTTCTTCCTCTGTGGAATTTGGGATCCATTCTGTGCCGTTGTGGAATTAGGGATCTGTTCCCTGCTCTGCTGGAATTAGGGATCCATTCTGTGCCACGCTGGAAGCAGGCATCCATTCTGTGCTGTGATTGAATTAGGGATCCATTCTGTGCCATGGGATCCATTCCCTCCTCTGTTGGAATTAGGGATGCATTCCGTGCTGTGCTGGATTTAGGGATGCACTCTGTGCTGTGATTGAATTAGGGATCCATTCCCTCCTCTGCTGGAATTAAGGATCCATTCTGTGCTGGAATTAGGGATCCATTCCCTCCTCTGCTGGAATTAGGGATCCATTCTGTGCTGGAATTAGGGATCCACACTGTATTCTGCTGGAATTAGGGATCCATTCTGTGCTGGAATTAGGGATCTGTTCCCTGCTCTGCGGGAATTAGGGATCCATTCATTGCCATGATGGAATTAGAGATCCATTCTGTGTCGTGCTAGAATTAGGGATCCATTCCCTCCTCTGCTGGAATCAGGGATCTGCTCCCTACTCTGCTGGAATTAGGGATGCATTCTGTGCTGTGTTGAAATTAGGGATCCATTCTGTGCCATTGTGGAATAACGGATCCGTTCCCTGCTCTGCTGGAATTAGGGATCCATTCTGTGCTGGAATTAGGGATCTGTTCCCTGCTCTGCTGGAATTAGGGATGGTTCCCCACTGTCAGGATGCTGAAATCGTGGTGCATGCCCACTGTTCTGTTTGTGTAGAGAGAGAACCTCACAGTAAAAATTGAGGCTCCAGGGCTGTCTGGCTGAGGGTCACCCTCAGGCCCTGCCTTCAGCCCCAGACATCCCCAGCTGGCCCCAGGCACCGCCTGCTCGTGGCTGGCACCAGCTCAGGACATAACACCTGCGCTCTCAGGTATGTTATCATCAAAACATAACCTAAAAAATTCCAGCCTTGTGACAACATTAAATAATTATGGCTTATTCCCATTTTTTCCCTATTTTTGTGCCTGCAGTCTGCGATGACTGAATATACAGGAGGAGTGAATCACTCATTTCCAAGTATAAAACTTGCATACTGTAAGCCTGAATTATTCATATTATTCCTGGCCAGCCCTACCGCTATTTACACTCTTGATACTGAAAAATATTCATCAAAGAGGAATTTTAGCAATTAAAATTTAAAGATGGAGTTTGACAACGCCGGTGATTGAACCGAAAATTCAGGGTGTGACTGGTGTCAGGTGGGGCACAGTTTTCTGGAGTGAATTTAGCCCAAAATTTAATGCTCTTTTGGGTTTTGATGTTTTTGTTTTTTTTTGGGAGTTTTTTTCTTAATTTTTTTGTGGGTTTTGTGGGGGTTGTTTTGTTTTGGTTTGGTTTTTGGTTTTTGGTTTTTGGTTTTTGGTTTTTTTTTTTTTTGTGTGTTTTGTTTTTGCTTGTTTGGTTTTTTATTTTTTGTTTGTTTGTTGGTGTTTTTGTTGTTGTTTTGGGGTTTTTTGGGTTTTTGGGGGTTTTTTGTTTTGTTTTTTTTGTTTTGTTTTTTTTGTTTGGGTTTTTTTGTTTTTATTTTTGTTGTTGTTGTTTTGGGGATGTTTTTTTGGTTTTGGGGGTTTTTGGTTTTTTTTGTTTTGTTTTTTTTGTTTGGGTTTTTTTGTTTTTATTTTTGTTGTTGTTGTTTTGGGGATGTTTTTTTGGTTTTGGGGGTTTTTGGTTTTTTTTGTTTTGTTTTGTTTTGTTTGGGGGTTTTTTGGTTTGTTTTTTTGGTTTTTTTTTTTTTTTTTTGGTTTTTTTTTTGGTGTTGTTGTTTTGGTTTTTTTTTAATTTTCCCTGGTATTCTCCTGAGCTGGAAGCCAAGCAGTCTCCGTGCAGCACACAGAGGGAGTTTTGGCAGCTGTCAGCATCCCTGGGCGGCAGAGCCCACAGCCCCGCATGTGCCACGCGTGGGAAGCTACAAACGCATCCCTGCCTTTCCTGCCCTCCTGCTCTCCCACCCAAACAGACTCCTCTGCTTCCCCGCCTGCCCGTCACCAGCACGCGTTCGCTGCTCATGCTTTCTTACATCTCCATCACAATGTTAAGAAACACTGAAATCTCTCTATTTAAATTGCCCTGGTGGAGTAGCTGTGGTGAGCTGGGGGTCGGTCTCTTTCTCCGGGCGATAACAGATAGAACAAGAGGACACAGTCTCAAGTTGCGTCAAGCGAGATGTAAGTTAGAATTAAGAAGGAAATATTTCACAGTAAGAGTGGTCAGATACTGGAATCATTTACCCAGTGAGGTGGTGGAGTCATCATCCCTTGAAGAATTCAAAAAAAGACTGGATGTGGCACTTGCTGCCATGATCTAGTTGAACAGTTAGAACATCGACTGGACTTGATGATCTTATAGGTCTCTTCCAGTCTTGAACTTCTGTGATTCTGTGATTCTGTGAGTACAATGCATTAATCATAAATATTTTATATGAATCCGTCCCTTTTTTTGGGCACATCTCAGCAGTGCCTTAGTGACGTCCTTTCCGCAGAACTTTAATCTGTGTTCCTCTGGAAGCATAGATAGGGGGGAGGAATCCGGGTGAGCGCTCGCCCCGTGTGTCCCGCCGAACGGGAGCGCTCCCGGGCGGTGTCCCCAGCCCGGCTGGTGATTCGGGCTGCGGGCGGAGCGGGCAGGGCTGTCCCGGGCTGCCCTCGGGCGATGATGGGGCTGGAGCCCATCTCGGGACGTGATGCGGCTGTGCCGGCAATAACGAATGGCAGCCCGCCCGCGGGGCATTCCGCTCCACCGCACGGGAACAGCCAGGTGTAATTTTAATTCATTTTCTGCCATTTTATCTTTCCGCCGGATTGTTCACAGCCCACCGCTTCCCTCCCCCTGCTCGGGCCGCTGGTGCCGCTCCGCAGCCCCGGGGAACCGGGAATCGCTGGGCCAGGCCGCGGCAGGGCAGCACAAACCGTAATGCTGATTGTCCTGCACTGTCAGCACCCATTGCTTGGTGTGACCCGTTAAACCCCTCACAGCAGGGCCGTGAAAAGCCTTTTATCTCCCATCACGGCAGGGCACGGACTGCGTCCCTGAGAGCCACATCCCTCCATCTCCAGAACACCATCCCTCCATCCCTGGGAGCAACATCCCTGCATCCCTGGGATCACCATCCCTCCATCCCTGGGATCAACATCCCTCCCTCCCTGGGATCAGCATCCCCCCATCCCTGGGATCAGCATCCCTCCATCCCTGGGATCAGCATCCCTCCATCCCTGGGATCAGCATCCCTCCATCCCTGGGATCAGCATCCCCCCATCCCTGGGATCAGCATCCCTCCATCCCTGGGATCAGCATCCCTCCATCCCTGTGATCAGCATCCCTCCCTCCCTGGGATCAGCATCCCTGCATCCCTGGGATCAACATCCCTCCATCCCTGGGATCAGCATCCCTCCATCCCCGGGATCAGCATCCCTCCATCCCTGTGATCAGCATCCCCCATCCCTGGGATCAGCATCCCTCCATCCCTGGGATCAGCATCCCTCCATCCCTGGGATCACCATCCCTCCATCCCTGTGATCAGCATCCCTCCATCCCTGGGATCAGCATCCCCCATCCCTGGGATCAGCATCCCTCCATCCCTGGGATCAGCATCCCTCCCTCCCTGTGATCACCATCCCTCCATCCCTGGGATCAGCATCCCTCCATCCCTGGGATCACCATCCCTCCATCCCTGGGATCAGCATCCCTCCATCCCCGGGATCAGCATCCCTCCATCCCTGGGATCAGCATCCCTCCATCCCTGGGATCAGCATCCCTCCCTCCCTGGGATCAGCATCCCTCCCTCCCTGGGATCAGCATCCCTCCCTCCCTGTGATCACCATCCCTCCCTCCCTGGGATCAGCATCCCTCCATCCCTGGGATCAGCATCCCTCCATCCCTGGGATCAGCATCCCCCCATCCCTGGGATCAACATCCCTCCCTCCCAACCCATCCTTGTCCCCCAGGGCAGAGCTCCCCCAGCGCACAGAGACTCCCCAGCCTGGAAAATGGCTATTCCCTTTCCTTTAAGTGGTATCAAAGGTTTCATTTTGGTGTGGGGCATTTCCTCAGAGTGAGGACATTTCTGAAAGGCAGCCCTTCCTTCCCAGAAAATAATCCAGGTTTTGGCAAGCTGCATTGCAGAGCATCCATGGCCTTTATGCGCAAAGCCTTGGGGATGACAAGTCCCCGTGGAGAAGTCAGGGCTGGAAATTTCCAGCAGAGCTGGGGGAAGAGAGAGGTTTTTTGTGCTTGTGAGTTTCTGAGGTACTTTGACAGACCCTAAGTTGGAGAGCTGAACTTTGTTTTCTTTCTATAATACCAACAGTGAAAGAACAAAAAAGTAAAACAAAAAAAAAAAAATTCCAGTCTTCAAGTCTTCAGAACTATTCTTTAGCCAGCAACAGTGGGAGTTGTGCACTGAGGTGGAGAATAGGGGGTGATCTAACAGTACATTTTAAATAGCTTCTGAAACACAGGCAACCCTAATTAACATTTTATTGTACTGGAATTATAACAAGAAAAGCAATTTAGTCTGTGAAACTCTATTTGTAACAATGGCAATGATAAACAAAGGGAGAAAACGTTCAGGGAAGAGCAGAAGATGAAATGGAGAAGAAGTAAAGGTGGAGGAGATGCAGCTCCAGCAGTTAATAAGTGACTGAAAGAGATATTTTTGGAGAATGATGGAGACACAGTAAAACCAAATGACCAGTGAAGAAGCTGGGCAAGTGGGGAATGCCTCCCTCTCTGAGCTGTTTCTCCTGAGCAATGCTTTAATTCAGGTCTCCAGATCTTCACACACACTGAAACAGCTCCAGGAGCAGCAATGCAAGGAAACCAAAGCAGCTCTAATTCTGTGCTCGCCTCAGTTGATGAGCAGCCCTGCATCAGCCTTGGAGCCGCAGGGCTCACTGCAGAGCTCTCCTTCATTGGCTCTGAGCGGCTCCAGGGACACCAGGGCCTCCAAAGCCAGGGAATTGCACCCAAACAAGGATCCCTGCATCCAAACAATTGCATCCAAACAAGGATCCATGCCTCCAAACAATTGCATCCAAACAATTGCATCCAAACAAGGATCCCTGCATCCAAACAATTGCATCCAAACAAGGATCCCTGCCTCCAAGCAATTGCATCCAAACAAGGATCCCTGCATCCAAACAATTGCATCCAAACAAGGATCCCTGCATCCAAACAATTGCATCCAAACAAGGATCCATGCCTCCAAACAATTGCATCCAAACAATTGCATCCAAACAATTGCATCCAAACAAGGATCCCTGCATCCAAACAATTGCATCCAAACAAGGATCCATGCCTCCAAACAATTGCATCCAAACAAGGATCCCTGCATCCAAACAATTGCACCCAAACAAGGATCCCTGCATCCAAACAATTGCATCCAAACAATTGCATCCAAACAAGGATCCCTGCATCCAAACAATTGCATCCAAACAAGGATCCCTGCCTCCAAGCAATTGCATCCAAACAAGGATCCCTGCCTCCAAGCAATTGCATCCAAACAAGGATCCCTGCCTCCAAGCAATTGCATCCAAACAAGGATCCCTGCCTCCAAGCAATTGCATCCAAACAAGGATCCCTGCCTCCAAACAATTGCATCCAAACAAGGATCCCTGCATCCAAACAATTGCATCCAAACAAGGATCCCTGCATCCAAACAATTGCATCCAAACAAGGATCCCTGCATCCAAACAATTGCATCCAAACAAGGATCCCTGCATCCAAACAAACAATTGCATCCAAACAAGGATCCCTGCACCCAAACAATTGCATCCAGACAAGGATCCCTGCATCCAGCAAGGCTGGAAGAGGCTGCCCAGGGCTACAGGGACCACAGCAGCCAGCACAGGGAGCCACAGCAGCTGCACGTCATTTCTTCAACCCCAAGAGGCACGAATTATGCTACTCAAACACATTTTCTTTATACTTTGTTGGGGTTTTTTTGTTCTGTTTTGTTTTGGTTTTCGTTTGATTTTTTTTTCTGTGAGCGTGGCTTCAATTCCTTTTGCTCTCAGGCTCTGCTGTCCTGAATTTTTTGTCACCTGATGGCTAGACTGCAAAAGGACAAGTGGGGATTCTTACACAGATTTTGGGACATTTCAGTTCAGTTTTAAGAATTCACTGAGATAAGCTACTGGCTTGGCAGCCTTGCAACAGCAGGCACAGAAAGGCAAGGAGTTATTGCAGAGCTCTATTTCAGGGGGGCCAAAATGCTCTTAGTGGGGTACAGAGAGAACAGGGCACCTGCAATAGGAGGGTTTGTCTCACAGTCTGCTGATCTTATGGGAGCATGGGAATGAGCTGAGCTTTAGGGTCTGTCCCAGCCCAAACCATTCTGGGGTTCTGTGAGTCCCTCTGATGGGAACACTGAGAGGCACAGATCCCAGCGTTTATTTTATTTTATTTTATTTTATTTTATTTTATTTTATTTTATTTTATTTTATTTTATTTTATTTTATTTTATTTTTTTAATTTTATTTTAATGTTGCAGATCCCTGCCCTCCACGGCAGGGCTGTGATCAGTGGGAGCAGCTGGCCAGAGGAAGGGCTCGCTGCCCCAGTGCAGATGGATGGTGATGATGATGATGATGGTGACGGTGATGGTGATGGTGATGGAGTGGTGATGGTGATGGTGATGGTGATGGTGGTGGTGATGGTGATGGTGATGGTGATGGTGATGATGGTGATGGTGATGGAGCTGGTGAGGAGCTGGTGATGGAGCTGGTGATGGAGCTGGTGATGGTGATGGAGTGGTGATGGTGATGGAGTGGTGACGGTGATGGTGACGGTGACAGCGATGGCGATGGTGATGGTGGTGATGGAGCTGGTTATGGTGATGGTGACGGTGATGGAGCTGGTGATGGTGATGCTGATGGTGACAGTGACACTGATGGTGATGGTGATGGTGACGGTGATGGTGATAGTGATGGTGATGGTGACGGTGATGGTGACAGTGCTGGTGACAGTGATGGTGATGGTGATGGTGACGGTGATGGTGATGGTGATGGTGACAGTGATGGTGACGGTGATGGTGATGCTGATGGTGACGGTGATGGTGACAGTGATGGTGATGGTGATGGTGACAGTGATGGTGATGGTGACAGTGACGGTGATGGTGACAGTGATGGTGACAGTGCTGGTGACGGTGATGGTGATGGTGACGGTGATGGTGACGGTGACGCTGATGGTGACGGTGACGGTGATGGAGCTGGGCTGGCACAGAGCCTGCAGGGTTCATTCAAGTGATGCCTGCCTGCCCATGCATCATCTCCAGCTACAAAACTACAGCACTCTTTAATAAATATTTTGCCTCTAATGTCGTGGTGCGAGGAGATCCATGCCCTGATTAGTTCTTGCATCTTGTTTGTTGAAGGAGCTCCTGTTTGCAGAGCCCCTGACGGAGCTGCAGGGACGCAAACTGTGCCAGGCACCCCAGGGCTCTGTCCCCAGCAGCCACCAGCTGGGGCCCCCAGTGTCCCCCAGCGCCACAGGACACTGGGGGGACAGGGGGCCCTTCCCTGTCCCCATCACAGGCATTTTTAACACGCTGCTCCTCGTTCTGGTTTCGTCACTCAGGGAGCAGACACTGTGTTTGCTGTCTTAGACATAATTAAATAGCAAATGCTGCACCTTGTTAGAGGACGCGAGGCAGAGGCCATACTTGTGACACAGTGTGGAAGATGAAAGGATTTATTATCAGCATTTTTAAATGCACTGTCACATTTTGACTTTTTAAAAAAATCCTAAATAATAGAAATAGTTGCAAGTTCCCACAAAGAGGCATCGTGGTGCTCAAACTGTAGGGACACCAATGAATTAAAATCAGTTTGCTGATCACTTTGCTCACCCTCAGCTCAGTTCTCCTCCCACGCTGCTTCTAGAGCTATTCCAGAGTGGGAACAGGGGTGGTGGTGCCTGTTTTGTGGGAGCAGGGGGTTGTGGCACCCCTTCCTTATGGGACAGAGCTGACAGGGTAAATCCTGTGCCTTTCCTTGTTTGTTTTTTTTGTTGTTTTTTTTTTTTTCTGTGAGCATGGCTTCAATTCCTTTTGCTCTCAGGCTCCTCCGGCCTGAATTTTTTGTCACCTGATGGCTGGACTGCAAAAGGAAAAGTGGGGACTCTTACACAGATTTTGGGACATTTCTCTCAGCGAGCTCCCTCTGAAGTGCAGGGATCCGCTCTGATAAGGAAACTGCCTGATAAGCAGGGGAGATGCAGCCTCAGATCCTCGGGCAAAGCCACCTCTGATTCCCCAACACTGCATTTCAGCAGGACACAGCTCTGGGAAACACCAAAACCCTCCAGCTCCATCGCTCAGAGCAGAACATCTGCCCCAAAAAGCACCTTGGATCTGATGTCACGTCCTGGAGAGGGTTTGGTGCTCTGGGGGCCAATTACTGAGCATCTCAGGCTTCCTTCAGTGACCATTGATTTTCCCCTCTAATTTGCATCTATAGAATAATGTTTGTCGGCGCGAACATGCAGGAAAAATAAGAAATTGGGGGTATTTTTAGTTTGCCTAACGAGGCACCACAGGCATGATGAGAGCTCTGAACACGGCAGTAATCACAGGTTAATGATCTCATCCTCACCATCGGGTTAATCATGCAGACAAATAGCAAGGCAAATCCTGGAATATTTATTCACTGCTGGAACAGTGGAAGAGACAAAGTTGGCTTCCCAGAATGCTGCGTTCAAAATAAAGCCTGCCATCAAGGTGCCTTTTGGTTGGGTTTCTATGATTCCTGTTTTACTGTGGAATTGGTATCTTAAAAGATTCCTATTTATTGTTTTGTAGGTTGGAAATTAATTTACATCTATTACTGCAAAGAAGTCCCCATTGGTGAGGCACTTGCAAGGTAAAGGTTATTTGTAATGACCAAATTTGTCACTGTTTGGGATCTCATAAAGGTCACAGTGGAAGGTTTTCTCTTGCTTTAAATAAAAATCTGTATTTTAAAAAGAAATGTGCTTAACTTTCATTTCATAGAAATATCAAACCTGTTTGCACTATAATTTACTTTTGGAGCTCTTGACATTTACGCAGCTGCCTGTCTTTGGAGAACAATCTCTTGATTTGGCTGGGAGTGCTCGCAGGGAAACAGGGAGGGATGGGAATGGAGAGTGCCAGGGACCCTGCCCTGGCTCAGGGGCACCCACATGGGCACAGCCGGGGCACAGGGCTGGCACTGCCATGGTGGGCACAGCCAGGGGCACAGGGCTGGCACTGCCACCCAGGCACAGCCAGGGCACAGAGCTGGCACTGCCATGGTGGGCACAGCCGGGGCACAGAGCTGGCACTGCCATGGTGGGCACAGCCGGGGCACAGGGCTGGCACTGCCCTCTGGGCACAGCAGGGGCATAGGGTGGGCACTGCCCCCTGGGAGCTGCCAGGGCACAGGGCTGGCACTGCCCTCTGGGCACAGCCGGGGCACAGGGCTGGCACTGCCATGGTGGGCACAGCCAGGACACAGGGCTGGCACTGCCATGGTGAGCACAGCCAGGACACAGGGCTGGCACAGCCACCCGGGCACAGCCAGGGCACAGGGTGGGCACTGCCCTCTGGGCACAGCCGGGGCACAGGGCTGGCACTGCCATGGTGGGCACAGCCAGGGCACAGGGCTGGCACTGCCATGGTGGGCACAGCGAGGGGCACAGGGCTGGCACTGCCACCCGGGCACAGCCAGGACACAGGGCTGGCACTGCCATGGTGGGCACAGCCAGGGGCACAGGGCTGGCACTGCCACCCAGGCACAGCCAGGACACAGGGCTGGCACTGCCATGGTGGGCACAGCCAGGGCACAGGGCTGGCACTGCCCCCTGGGAGCTGGCAGTGCCACCCAGCAGCTGGAAAGGGGTGGGAAGCCTGCAAAGCCATGGTGGGCATTGCACCCAGGGAACAGCAGCTTGTACAGCATCACCTGCTGCTCACACACACACACACACAGAGCCCTGTGCCCACGGACACCCCGGGCAGGGACAGCAGCCACTGGCACCTCCTGCAGCCTGGCAAGGAGCCCTTGGGCCAGGGGGGTGTTAAATCCTGAATTTCTTGTCCTTGCAGACACAAAACCCCATAGGTTGTAGCAGGGAGAGCTCAGCCCTCTGCAGGTTATCCCACTGTTTGCTCCTTTCCTTATCCAGCTGCTGGGGTCCAGTTTAAATTACAGCTTTTTGGGGTAGCCAAGGAGTTTACAGCAGATTGAGCATTTTATTTCACTTTATTTGCATGCCATTTCTGCTTCAGTGGGACACTCAGACCATTTGGGGGCCTTGCTTTGGGCACTCCTGGTACCAGAGCCGGGTGCCTGGGGGGACAGAGGGGATGGAGGAGCACAGCACAGCATCCCACAGAGGGATGGAGGAGCTGAGCACAGCATCCCACAGAGGGGATGGAGGAGCACAGCATCCCACAGAGGGGATGGAGGAGCACAGCATCCCACAGAGGAATGGAGGGGCACAGCACAGCATCCCACAGAGGGGCTGAGCACAGCACAGCATCCCACAGAGGGGATGGAGGAGCACAGCATCCCACAGAGGGATGGAGGGGCACAGCACAGCATCCCACAGAGGGATGGAGGGGCACAGCACAGCATCCCACAGAGGGGCTGAGCACAGCACAGCATCCCACAGAGGGATGGAGGGGCACAGCACAGCATCCCACAGAGGGGATGGAGGGGCACAGCATCCCACAGAGGGGATGGAGGAGCACAGCATCCCACAGAGGGATGGAGGGGCACAGCACAGCATCCCACAGAGGGGATGGAGGAGCTGAGCACAGCATCCCACAGAGGGGATGGAGGGGCTGAGCACAGCATCCCACAGAGGGGATGGAGGAGCACAGCACAGCATCCCACAGAGGGGATGGAGGGGCACAGCATCCCACAGAGGGGATGGAGGAGCACAGCATCCCACAGAGGGATGGAGGGGCACAGCACAGCATCCCACAGAGGGGATGGAGGAGCTGAGCACAGCATCCCACAGAGGGGATGGAGGGGCACAGCACAGCATCCCACAGAGGGGCTGAGCACAGCACAGCATCCCACAGAGGGGCTGAGCACAGCACAGCATCCCACAGAGGGATGGAGGGGCACAGCACAGCATCCCACAGAGGGGCTGAGCACAGCACAGCATCCCACAGAGGGATGGAGGGGCACAGCACAGCATCCCACAGAGGGGATGGAGGAGCTGAGCACAGCATCCCACAGAGGGGATGGAGGAGCACAGCACAGCATCCCACAGAGGGGATGGAGGAGCTGAGCACAGCATCCCACAGAGGGGCTGAGCACAGCACAGCATCCCACAGAGGGGACAGGAGCAGCCCTGGGGAGGGCACTGAGCTGCTCTGGGTGGGAAGGGATTCCTCTTCCTCTCTGGGTTATCTCTCAGGGAACCTGAGCCCTGCAGGCTGCCCGTGGGGCACCGGGGGTGGATGTGCCAGGGCTCAAAGCCCATCACCCACGTGGGACTGCCCAGGTCACTCACGGCCCAGGCAGGCCAGGGAAGCAGCTGAGTTCATGGAGAGTTATTGAAATGGCAAAGGCAGCAGAGAGAACGGGATCAGTCCAGCTGATGCCAGACACACCCGTGTGAGGTCTCCGTCAGCTGACGAGGGGGAACAGAAGGGTCCTGCCACCACCCTGCACCTGCAGGGCCAAAACTCCCGTTCTGTTTGGGAAGGGAGCTGGGACCAGCCGCTGCTTAACCCTTGCAGGGCTGCGTGCCAGCAGCCTCGGCCCCAGGTGGAGCCCCCAGCCCCAGGTGTTGTGCGTTATCAGGATCACCCCCTGCCCCAGCCCTGCTCTTCTCCTCAGCTCTCTGCCCCAAACTCGAGCCAGCTGTGGGTCATTAGGGCTGATTGGAGAGGCCATAAATTGGCGGTGGGGAGGGCTGGGGGCCGTAGCTCTGTGTGACTGGGGACGTGGAAGGTGTGTCCCAGACATCTGCAGCATCTGCAGCGTCAGTGCTGCGTTTTCTTGTTTGTTAATTTGTGGTTAGCCAGACTAATCAGGGGGCTCAAGAAGGATTCTGATACATGTTTTAATTGCTCTCTCCTTGCTTAAAGGAAACCTTTGTCGCTGTGTGTGCATGAAGGACATCAGTACAATGACAGCCATTGTCTGGGTTTGGGGTGTGTTTTGGGCTATAACTGTGTTATATGGACACGTGGGGCTGTGTGTGCTGGCTGCAGCCCTGCTCTCTCCGCTGCAAAGTTTGTGAAGCAGTGGCATGTTCCTGTCCTGGTTTAACCCTGAGAGGGAGGGACTGGTCTGAGTTTGGGGGATGCAGTGCTGGGAAGTGGCACACAAGGCGCTGTAATGCCAGTTCAGCCTTTGCCAATGTCCCAAAGGGTGAATGAGGATTGTGGAGCACACGGAGCAGGCAAAGGGAGCTCCAGCCTTTTGTTATCAGCGGCTGAGGGAGCTCGGGGAAAGCAGGGCCAGCCTGGGCGTGGGGATTAAACAGAGGCAGATTTTGTGCTTGTACTGCCTTTGCCTCGAGCCATATTAGATTCGTGTGCTTTGATAAAAATGGCTTTGCTGGTTGGTTTTAATGTTTACTGGCGTGAGTAAAATCCCCTGAGCTCTGCGCAGAATTTCTGTGTGAGTGTGAGCTGGGATGCTCTGAATTTCTCTGAATTTTGATATAAGATGGGATGCTCTGAATTTCCGTGTGAGGCTGAGCTGGGATGCTCTGAATTTCTGGTCCACTCCGTGTGAGTGTGTTCCTGCAGCTCTTGCCCTGCCCATAAGAGGCTCCGAGATTTGGGTTCTAACCAGGCACCTGAGACCTTCTTATAGACATAATTCTGCAGCAAACAAACCAATGCAGGCTCTCAGCTTAAAAGTCTGTGTGTGTGTCTCTGTAATGTACATCCTGTGTGTTTGTGTGCATTAAAATCATGGCCCTGAAGCTGTTCAGGCACTCGGGAATTCCAATGTAAATATTTATCGAGAATTTCTCCGCTTTGAGGTGAAGCACGAGACAGTTCCTGCTGCATCCTGCCTTGCGTGTGCTTTTATTTTGTTGTACACGAGTTGTTGAGCAGAACTTTGCATTTGCAGCTGTGGAATGCTGTTTGGGAAGGTGGAGAAACACTATTGACAAGGAGGGAAGGGATGGATGGGATATTGGGAATTGTTCCTGGCGGGGGGGATGCCCTGGAATAGAATGTGCTGAGGAGAGGAAAGGGAGAGCAGAGCCCAAGCCCCTGTGTGTCCCCAGGCTCTTCCCCTGAGCTCCTCCATGCACAAAAAGCAGCAATTTTAATGCCATGCAGCAAGGCCATCAAATGCTGAGTGCATTATCCCCCCCACTTCTAAATGGATGTGAAAATCTGCTCGGTTCATAACCACCAAGCTACAGCTGCAAAAAAAGTCCTGACAAGTTTGTAATGACATCCTCAATCTAATAATTGCAGGAACAAAGCCAATAAAAAAGGGGCTTGTCATTGTTTTGAACAACACAAATTTAATATATTGGGAATTAAAGTTTGAGCTTAATGAGGAAAAGTAATTTAGATGTAAACAACTGGTCTGAGTCAAAAGCCTGGGGATTTCAGCAGGCCATTATGCAGCACAGAGTGCTTTTAGAGCTGGCTGAGCTGTCAGAGGCTTTCCTGCATCTTCAGGCTGTGTGTGCCCCAGCGTGGGCAGGGGAGATCTGCCCGGGCTGGGCACCCGGGGCATGGGAATGGCACAGGGACAGGGGGACACACACAGCTGGTGGGACAGGGGGACACACAGGGACACAGAGCTGGTCCGTCCCCACCTCCCAAATTCAGGACCAGCAGCCTGACCCAGCTCATCCAGGGCCTCTTTGCTCTCCTTCCTCTCAGTCCAGCAGTCTGTTCATCTCTCTATCTCATTATTTTAGAACAGGAAGTTTAGGGGAAATGATGAGCTAATTATAGCTCTGCTTCACATCTCCATCTTGAGACTGTTACACTCAGGAATAAGAGTGTCAAAATTATGTTGAGGGATGAGAATGTGTCACAGGAAAAGAGCTCTTCCTCGCACACTTTTTATATAAAATGTGTGTTTCCTAAGTCATCGTTCTGGCTGAGAAAATGATTCCTTAATGCTTTGCCTCAAGGGGAAATAAGTGAAGGTTTATGGGTGAAGCAATGACAAAAGCCTGGGTGCCAGGGTGGGATGAGTTGTTTCATCAATGCAGAAATTCCTCAATGCAGGAGTGGCCACCAAAAGCCCTTGAAAGAATGGCTGCAGGAAGGAAAATACAAAAATGTTGTGTTAGGAGTTAAATGAGCTGGTGGTCGGGGTGGGTTCTTCTCCATGGGCACAGTTATTGAGGCTGGGGGAGTCTGCCTGGCTCCTGGGTGCTGACATTTTTATTCCTTGGTATGGAGGTGCTCTCCTCATCTGCTCAGTGCTTTACATGTTAGAGTGGAATCTAGGGAAGAGTTTCTCAGAGATTTTATGTTCAGAGCCAGTTAACCTTTTATTGCAGTGTTTGGGCACACATGCTCAGCTGGGACGTGGGCTGGGATGGGTGCTGTGGGGTGATTTGTGTTGGAGCCTAAATGAGAGATGTGGGACTCCTGGTGTCTATCCAAAATGCAGTTTATTGTATACAAAATGCAGTTTATTGTATCCAAAATGCAGTCTATTGTATCCAAAATGCAGTTTATTGTATCCAAGATGTCACAGCAGCCCAGGGTGGTGGGTGACAGAGCTGTGCCTACAGCTGTCAGCTCCAGCTGCAGGCAGGCCTGGAGACCCTTTGGCTTTGGTTACAATGCATTATAGACTTTTCTTTTGGTTACAATGCATTATTTACTTTTCTTTGCTGAGCATCTTCATACAGCAGAACCAATCCATACCTTAACTTTTACCTACAGCCCATCATAACTACTGTAATTACCATGTTCATGTCACTGTTCTCCAATCACTCAGAGTCAGTACGTTACAGTTTAAGCCAGAAGTTGTTTTTCAGTTTTCTTGCAGTGGAAAATTCTGAGACCTTTTTTCTGCTTGCCACATTTGCTGCCTTGTTTGCCTGTGCTCTCTGCTATCTTCTTGTTTGGGGTGGGTTTCTCCTTTGCTCTAAGCCATAAAACCCCTTCTAACTAACACAGCCTTTGCCTCCTTGGTTATCCAGTGAGACTGGCCCAGCAATTCTTTTCTTCTCTATCAAAACTTGCTTCCATCTCTATTCCTTCATTTAAAAATCTTTCTGCCAAGCACACATATCTGTGAGACTTTCTTGCCAAACTTTCACCCTTCCCAACAGGTTTGGATTGGGAGGGAGCTCAAATGCCACCCTAAAGTGCCCCCTTGCCATGGCAGGGACCCCTCCCACTGTCCCAGGTGCTCCAGCCCCAGTGCCCAACCTGGCCTTGGATGTGAGCTCACCACTCGTCTGAACTTGTAATGGAGTTTGGTTTCTGCTCTCCATTAAATGTCTGAGTGTTTGTAACTCCTCCTCCTGCAAACAGAGCACTTGACCAAGAGTGGGTCAGCTCCTCTAAACTTCTGCTGGTATTTGAGAGAATAGCACTGGGCTGAATAAACTTTGCATGATCAACACTGAGAATGAGCCTGGAGTCACCCGGTCTTGCCCTAAGGCACAAGTACAATGAAGCTGTTGTGGTGTCTCTTTAAAGAGCTCCAGAGGCTCCAGAAAACCCTTCAGGCCTGATCCCTGCGGTTCCTGCTGCTCAAGGGGACTTGGCAAGGCAGGGATGTGATTGGGCACTTTTCTGTACTCTCAGGGCTGGTTTTGTAAATATTTCTTTGGTATAAAACACTTACAATTTGCACCCATTATCAGTGCTCTCTGCAAATCCATATCTGCTATTCATCTCTGCTGGGGTAATTCCCACACTGCTGCGGGGAGCCCAGGGCTCCAATTCCCATTTTTATGTTTATGGGTTGCCGTATGGCTTTCCAGCCGCATGTTTTTATGGAAGTGGAATAAATATGTACAGCTGAGAGCTCTAAATACTTGAAAGGCTGAAGTACCTGACTCCTGCTCTGGTGAGAGCAGTTTCTGCCTGAGTAAATGCATTTTGTTCTCTGGGCTGTGGCAGAGGAGGAGAGGGGCTAGCACCCTGAAACTGCTGCATAATGCACCGGGGACATCACTCAGGATGGCTTTGGGGCTGCTTCCAAGGTAAAGTGCTGCAAAAAGAGGCTTTTATGGCTCCATCCCTGGCCCAGACACATCCTGGAGCACTCTGAGAGGGTTTCCAGGCTGCCAGGGCTGGAGGCAGAGCAGCTTTAGGGTAGGGAGAGAGCCCAGAGCACCCTTGGAGCCCTGGAAGGGCTGCCCGGGACAGGCACAGCCTGTGAGGAGGATGAAGGTTGCCCTGAGCCCCTGCCCTCCTCTCAATGGGTGTGAGACACAGGCAGGGCTGGCGAGGGCACGGCTCCTTCCTCGGCTGAGAAAATGGGGCTGCAGCTGCCATTGCTGCCTCTGTGACAGGGACAGGGCCCAGGGAGCTCTGCCAGGGGCCTTCAGGGCGGGTTTGGGGACAGGCTCGTCCCCAGAGGGTGCTGGCACAGCCCTGAGGCTGCCAGAGCAGCTCCAGGAGGGTTTGGGCAGCGCTGCCAGGGATGCTCAGGCTGGGATTTGGGGTCTGTGCAGGGCCAGGGGCTGGATCAATGATCCTTGCATGGATCCTCATGGGCTGGGTGTTTCTCAGGATGTTTTCCCAACTCAGGATGTTTTCTATATCTCTCTTTTTTCTTTTCTTTTTTTTTTTTAATGTGGTGATAACAAACTTATTCAAATCAGTTCCAGGGAACAATTGCAGCAATCCATTGCTCATGTTGTAAGGTGGGGCTTTGGCACTCCTTGGGTTTGGTGCTCTCGGCCTTCAGCCAGGCAGAAAAGGCTCTTGCACAATTCCTTTGCACCCACCAGCCAAAGGGATGATGAATAAACAACCCCAGTCTTTTAAATTGGGTCTATTTGTGTGGGGCTGCCCTGTGGTTAGTGCCCAGCTCCATCCTTCTCCTGCTGCAGTGCCTTGCAGGGAGTGGGGTAAATCCAAAGGGATTCAGGTCCACCATTTAAATACCCTTTGTGTGCCCCAAAAGAAGGAGTGGGAGCTGTTGGCAGGTTCCCTTCTGCATCTGCATCACCAACACTGGCACTGCAGCAAAGTTTAAAATACAACCAGCACCCAGGCGTGATGGGATTTACAGGGCTTCTTGGATGAGGAAAGATGAGGCTCTGACTCCATGGTTCAGAAGGCTGAGTCATTATTTTATGATATATTTTATATTAAAACTATACTGAAAGAATAGAAGAAAAGGTTTCATCAGAAGGCTGGCTAAGAATAGAAAAAGACAGAATGATAACAAAGGTTTGTGTCTCGGCTCTCTGTCCGGGCCAGCTGACTGTGATTGGCCATTAATTAGAAACAACCCCATGAGCCCAATCCCAGATGCACCTGTTGCATCCCACAGCAGCAGATAACCATTGCTTGCATTTTGTTCCTGAGGCCTCCCAGCTTCTCAGGAGGAACAATCCTAAGGAAAGGATTTTCATAAAAAGATGTTTGCGGTACAGATGTTCTCCTCATCTGCTCAGTTGGTTTATATGTTAGAATGGAGTATAGGGAAGAGTTTCTTAAAGTTCCAGGAGGCAGGGCTGGCCTCTCCCTGTCACTATAGGACATGAAATAAAATAACACAGACACTGCAATCTCCGAGGTAAAAAAAAAAAAGGTTTAATTTCTGACTCCAGCATTTATAGATTTCCAAAAGTGACAGTGGATTGGTGACAGTGCCACCTCTCCAATGACACTGGACAAACCAACAGTCCATCAGATTTTCCCTCCTCCGTAAAAGAATGCAAAACAATGAGTTATTTACAGAAAAGTGTGTGAAAATCTGTTACAAGAATGTAAACATCAGAAGGCTTAGAAGGACTTGGTGGCATCTCCCCAAGCCCTGGGGGTGCTCAGCACTGTCACTGATGGGACAGGTGTCCCTCCTTGTGTTTGGGGCACTGCAGAGCCAGGAGGGGATGGTGCCTGGATGGTTTGGGCTGTTCTCACAGGCGGATCATGAAAATAATCTCATTTGTGGGAGCTGGTGCCATCCCAGCTCAGCCGGGGCCTGCTCAGGGCGTGGGGGATGCTGATCTCAGTGCCCTCCTGCCCAGCCTGCAATAGGAGCAAATTCCTCTGTGATGACAAGGTTTGTGTGATAAAAGCACTCCTGTTGCTGTTTCAGCGCAGTTTGTGTGGGAAAGCTCTTTGTTCTGCACCATCCTGAAATGTGTGGAGGAGCCCCAGCAGCCTCAGCCCTCCTCCCCTGTCTGAGGGGCTTGCTCAGTGCAGGGGGAGATGAACAAAGGGGTTTGAAAAAGCAACTGGGGACAGGGGAAGTTGTTTCTTGTTATCCCAACATCACTGATCAGAAGGAATTTTCCTCCTTCATTAGAGCTGTTCCAGATGCTGAAAGAGGCCACAGGTGAGGGACTCGGTGTGTACTGCAGGGCCAGAGACAGGAGCCAAAGGGGGGGAAAAGAACCAAAATTTGGGCTTTAATTTGATTTATTGTTTTAATGGTCAAGTTACATCATTTGAAATCCAAGTGTGAAGATAAGCCACCCCAAAATCATTATTTTATGGGAAAAACAAACATCATTTTTCTTGTAACATCTTCCACCCTCATGCAGCAGCTTTGCCTTTAATCTCACTATTTTCCTGCACTTGTGAGAATGATGTGAGGTGTGCTCAGAGTGTAGCAAGCAGCTCAGATCTCTGCTCAGGTTAAACTCAATTTTCAGGCAGGAGTGGTGTGAAATACCTGCAGTCCCCAGCCCCTCTTTCCTGTGTGTTCATTTTAGATCTGCTTTGTGTTAAATGATGAGCCCATCCCTGCTCTGGAGGTCAGGCACAGCAGCTGTGTGACAAAACAGGGCCCGTAATTACGGTGAGGGCTTTGCACACTCTGCAAACACAAAACCAGCTCTGGGTGTGTTTCACAAGGGCCCTGGTGCTTCCAGAGGCAGCCACTGCTGCGTGGGTAACTCTGCGTAACCCGGGAGCGTGGGCTTGTTCAGCCACCTCCTCCTCATCATTCACTTATCCAGCAAACTTCGACTTATCTTGGATTTAATGACTTGGGAGTAATCGGGATAATCTGCATCTTTGGCATAGAGAAATGAAGATGAGAGTTTTTTCTTTTTTTATTTTAAATCCAGGGTGTGTTCTCAGTGGTGTACCTGAGGTGTTTGTGGTTCCCCTCTCCCTGCAGCTGAGATGAGGCAGGTGTGGTGTGCGTTTGGCAGGATCTCACCTGTCAGGGTGAAATCCTGGGCTGGGCTGGCTTGGGGGGACCCCAAACCCACCCAAACCCACCCAGTGCCACCCCTGCCATGGCAGGGACACCTTCCCCTGGCCCTGGGCAGTGCCAGGCAGCCCCGCAGCTTGGGGTGGTTCCAGTGGTGGGATATCCACCCCCTGGCACGAGAATGTTTACTGCAACCCACACCGCCTCTTCAGAGGGGCCGTGAAGTAATAAATTGCATTAATCCCAGGCTGTTATGACACTTGGAAGTGCCCTGCAATTACTCATGCTGCTAATTGACTGCGAGGAGTGTGCTTTGGCAATTAGTTATCAGCACGTGCCAGCTGCTCGAGAGGGCGGGCAGTGAACTGTGCTGGTGGCACTGGGGGCAGGGGACAGGGGAGTGGGGTCCCCCCGGGCCTGGCAGCACAAGGAGCCCCAAGGTGTCACCGCAGGGTGAAGGCTGCTCCTCATCCTCCTCCCGAGTGCCTGCACGGGGTCTGGGGGGTGACCGTGTTTGCAGGGGTCTCAGATTGAGGATCTGGCTCCGTGTTTCAGAAGGCTGATTTATTATTTTATGATATATTCAATTTTTATATTAAATATAATTGTATTAAAAGAAAATTATATATTAAAACTATACTAAAAGAAATAGAGGAAAAGGATTTCA
Organism: Ammospiza caudacuta; assembly: GCF_027887145.1. Taxonomy (NCBI): domain Eukaryota; kingdom Metazoa; phylum Chordata; class Aves; order Passeriformes; family Passerellidae; genus Ammospiza; species Ammospiza caudacuta. The sequence continues at coordinate 48,187,743 of NC_080599.1, read as the reverse complement.
TCAGAAAGCTAGCAAAGAAAAGAATGATAACAAAACCTTGTGACTGCTCACAGCCTGGACACGGGTGGCTGTCACTGGTCATCAAGTAAAAACAATTCACATAATGGGTAAACAGTTCTTCAAATCACATTCCAAAGCAGCAAAACATGGAGAGGCTGAAGGTTCCCAGCTTCTCAAGAGAAAAGATCCTAAGAAAAGTATTTTACAGCAAATATGTCCGTGCCACCCTTGCTCAGGGCTGTGCTCACAGTGCCACAGCCACGGGGACACTTTGATGTCTGCACCAGTGATTAATGGCCGTAACCTACACTTTAAAGTGCAAAGGCAATTAAATAAATCTTTTTATGCTCGCTCCCTTTCCTATGAACCAATAGATGTAAAAGTGTCTCCAAAGCCTTATTTATCTTGCATTAAATCAGCTGTAATTGTAAAAATATTCCAGGGCATCTGTGATCCAAATGCTGCTGCTGGTTTGATCCTTTCCAGCGCCAGGCTCTGCCAGGCTCAGCTTTTCTCCTGAGCCCTGCTGGCCCTGGGAGTGACCATTACCCAAAAACTGCAGAGCGGGACAGAGGGAAGCGTGAAATGTGCTGTTTGTGTGGTGACTTTGAGGCCTCATGAAATGAAATGTAATTAGTTTGGGCTGCTGATCCAAGCTGCGAGGCTGGCGTTGAGGTCCTCCTGGTTTTATGGAGCTCGGTGCTGCCCCCAGGGCAGATGTGCCAGGCTCCAGGGAGGCTGGAAAAGCCCTCCCAGAGCCAGCCCAGCAGCTCCCAGCGCTGCTCTGTGTCCCACCTGGAAGGCTCCTCTTCATTTCCCAGCCCTGGCCTGGGGCTGGCCCCCCGAGTTAAATGGTTTGCATTATGCACAATATCAATTATTTTCTGGAGAGTTCCGTTAAAAATTACAGGTTGTTTTAACCCTCTCTGGGCCACAGTCCAGGAAGGATGGACATTGAGTTTGCTGCATCGTTCTCCTCTGAGATGCCCATGGCTCTGAAGTCAGTGAGTTCAGGCACCACAAGCCCCTGGAGATCAGGGCTGGAGCTGGTTTTGTAAATAATACCACTCATATGTTTATTTTAGGGTGAAAATATTCTGAAATAAGAGATACCCACCACTATTTAGGTTGTGGTGGTAACTGACTTCCTTTTGTGGCGCCCACAAATTGAAGCACTGCAGATTTTATGGGGATGAGACACAAACTGGGGCTCTGAGGAGAAAGCTGGTGGGTTTATCTCATGGAAGGCTTTGAGCAGAGGTTGCTCCCCACCTCTCTGCCTGCCCACAGCACTTTGGGCAGCAGGTTTGGGTTTCTGGGCTCCAGGGCAGAGGCTGCAGGCTGCAATAGAGATTCACAATTTAATGTGCTCAGTGAACACCTCCACATGTCTCAGGAATGAGGTTATTGGGTTATTGTTTCTGCCTCTCCTGGCAATGCTCTCCCAGTGCAGGCATGTGGGAAGCTCAGTGAATGAATTACAGAAAAACCTCTCACATTTGTGTGGGCTGACTCACCAAATGCTTCATTTCTGTACTAGCAAAACCACTCTGTTTCCATGAAAAACCCTCCAGCCCTGCTCAGCTGGGAGCTCCATGGGCCTGGTGTGGAGTGGGTGATGAGCAAGTATTTCATGGGTAATGGCTTAATCAATTTAGGATGAATAAAGGACGTCAGCGGAACTTACACCCCTGTGCACTACTGAAAGTTACTCAAACCCTTCCTCAGGTGAGGAGGTGACCTGGCTGTGGGAAAATGCTCCTAATTCAAAGAGAACTATTTGGGACAGTCAGAAGGAAGCCCTGTGGCTGTGCAGGGACAGGGATTGCTTGGCCAGGTGCAGTTTGGGGCTCACGGCCCCAAGGACCTTAACCCCCTTCTCCTGAGTTTGTGGGACTGGAGGGGCTCAGAAAACAAGAGAGGAAAAGAAATCCCATCAGCAGGAGCCCCGTGCTGCCCTGGGGGAGCATCCTGGGGATTGGTGATGGGGTAAATGAGGCTGGAACAGACTGTCCTCAGCTGAGACTGCGGCTCAAACTTCCATGTCTTCAGACGCTTTCATTTATCTGCTGTGTTTATTTTCTGTGCCCAAAGACCCAGAGCTGCCCCAGCTTCCCTGCAGCTGCTGACACCCAGGGAGCTCACTGGGTTATCCTGCCCCAACAGTCCCTGCGTGGAGAGAGCTCTGTCTGCAGGCTGCTCTGAAATGGCTTTGCTTTGCTGCTGTCACGGTGCTTTGATTATTTATTTATTTGTTTGTCATCAAAATGTCTAGTAACTTTGAGTTTGTGGCCTCTGAGAGGGCTGTGAATGGCAGAGCTGGTTGGGAATGGTGTTACTGAGCCAGGCCCAAAGGAGGGCTGGGTCTGGGTGGGTTTGCTCTGTGCTGATGGGATGCTGTGTCACAGCTTCAGCAGCAGTGTTGGGCACAGAGGGCTGAGCTGCAGCACTGGGAATGGCCTGTGCCATCTTCCCATGTGTAATTTGCATGACAGCGTGCCAAGATATCTGCGATTTGGCTTTTTAACATGTAGGTTATTCACTGGGACCATGAATCCAGCTGCAAACCCGGGGAGGGCCGTTTCCTTTGGGCTCCCCTGAGGGCCTGGCCTGCCCTTGGCATTCTCCCCTGGGGCAGCTCAGCCTGGGCTCCCAGCACAGCAAAATCCCAAACTGGAGCTGAGGGAAATGCCAGGGGCTGCAGCAGCCCCTCTGCCCGGGCAGGCTGGAGCTGTGGTGGTGTGTGAGGGTCCCCAGGATGAGGGGAGGGGTGAGGATCTGACTCCATGGTTCAGAAGGCTGATTCATTATTTTATTATATGATATTATATTAAAAGAAAATTATATATTAAAACTGTACTAAAGAAAGAGAATACATCAGAAGGCTAGAAAAGAATGAATAATAAAATCTTGTGAGTGACCAGAGTCTGACGCAGCTGGACTGGGATTGGCCATCAAGTAAAAACAATGGAGCCAATCAAAGATGCACCTGTTGGTGAACCATCTCCAGAGCACATTCTAAGCAAGCAGATAATTATTGCTCACATTTCATTTCTGAGGCTCCTCGGGAGAGCAATCCTGACAAAAGGGTTTCCATGAGACGTGTCAGGGGCACTGGGCTGGTGAGTCTGGCTCTCCGCTGGGCTGAGGATCCTCAGCCCAAGCAGGGATGGCTCCGGTTTGCCAGGTCTCTGCTGGATCCTGCTGGATCTCAGCCCTGGAGCCTGCCCTGCGCAGGACAGGGTGCTGCTCCTGTTTCTGCAGGGCAGGGGAGGGGATTTGTGCCCCTGATCTCCATTTCATCATCTTCTGGATAATGAAATTCCAGCTGTGGAATTTCACACCTCTGTGCTTGTCATCAGCCTTCATGTTAGAAACCCCAAAAGTTTAATCGTTACTTGTTTCATTGCAAGGAAAACCATAGCAGTGGAGAGCTTTACAAGTTTCCCAGATTTGCTGTCTTTACCTGTGGATTCCCAGCTGTTCCTGCAGTGGGATTGGATCTATCAATTGATGATCTAATTGTTCTAACAATTGATGTGGATGTGCCAGGATGATTTTCCTGGATTTCCCTGAGTGCCCCTCATTCTGTGCCTCGTGGAGTAGCTTTGTTTTATCTCTTGGATGATAATTGCAATCCCTTCCTCATGTGTTCATCATTCTTATGGGTTTGCTCAAATCCATCTCAGGCTGCTGAAGCTTTTCCCTCCAAAGCTGATGTGAACTAAAAGCCTGCTTTAGCTGTCTAAGGCTAAATTACATTTGGTGATCCAGATAAAATCTTTTCTCTCTTTAAACCAATTTTGGGAAATAAATAATACTTATCTATTGCTAGGTGGGTTTTTTTTTTCCCCTGTTTGCTACTCTTAGATGTGTTTTCCCTGAAAATCCTGGAGGATGCTCAGCTGATTCTCCTGATATTAAACATTCCTGTTAAAAGCTTTTGGTTTTATAAAAGTGAAAATGAAGGTAATATTGCAAACGGGGTAATGGGAAAGAGGATAATAACAGGAAAGGAAAAGGAATGATAATAAAGTCTTGTGACTGACCAGACAGTCTGAGCCAGCTGACTGTGATTGGCCATTAATTAGAAACAGCCACATGAGACCAATCCCAGATGCACCTGTTGCTTTCCACAGATAATCATTGTTTGCATTTTGTTCCTGAGGCCTCCCAGCTTCTCAGGAGAAAAATCCTGGGAAAAGGATTTTTCATAAAATATATGGCTACAATATTGAACACAGAAGAAGATTTATGGTATTGTAATGGGAACTTTGCTCTCTGACCCTCTTACTCACTCTCTCATATCCTCTTTATCTCTCTCTTTGCTTCTATTTGGGGCTTGCCCCGAGCTGTGTCTGTTTACATTCCTGTAGCAAACTTTCTCACACACTTTGTGTAAATAACTCATTGTTCTGCATTCTTTTATAGAAGAAATCTGATGGACTGTTGGTTTGTGCAGTGTCATTGGAGAGGTGGCACTGTCACCCTCCAATCCACTGTCGCTTTTGGAAATCTATAAATGTTGGAGTCAGAAAATAAACTTCAATTTTCTTCACCTTGAGAGCAGCCATGTGTGCTCGTGTTGTTTGGTGTCCTGCAGTGACAGGATCAGGAGCAAACAAAAGCAGGTTTGCACCTGCCCAGACAAATGTGGGTCATCACAAACCTGGTGCTCCTCACCCACGTGGGGAGAAACAAGACAGCACAACCCAGCCAGGAATGCAGGGCAACAAATCAGGGACAAAATCACTCATTGGCTCCTCTTTGGAATGGGTTTTATTAAAAATGGCTTTTAATCTTGCTCTTGATAAGGAAAAGTAATGGCAGCTATATATTATGTGTGCTGCTCAAAATCCACATTTAGAGGGCATGGAGAGGGGGGAGCCCTTGGTAGCTGGTATTTTCTGTCCAGTGCTTATCCTGGTGCTGTTGGCAATCAAACTCAATTGCTGCCTCCATGGCTGGAGGGATGCTCTGGGGAGAGCAGCAGCCTGTGCTCTGTGCCATCCCTGGGCTGTATTTGATACCCTGGGTGAAGCTCACCCTGGTTCCTCCTGCAGGTCGTTATCAGCCAGCCTCGGCCTGCTTTTTCCATGGGTTTTGTACAAAATCCTGCAGCTTTGTTTTATTTCAGCATCTCGTCCCCCGAGCCTGCTGTGTAGGGCAGCATTTAAACCCCAGTGTGAATGGTGTGAATGAGCAGTTGTGCTCTTGCTCTGCTCCCTGGGTGTGGCAGGAAAGCAGATTGTCCTCAGCTCAGAGCGCTGCTCAGGCTTCCATGTCTTCAGATGCTCTCATTTATCTGCTGTGTTTATTTGCTGTGCCCAAAGACCCAGCTTATGTTCTTATGGATCATTTCTGGGGCTGTTCCTGTGCTGCTTTGGGTCAGTAACCCCTCTTGGGTCCATCAGGAGTGGCCTGCTTGGGGTTTGGGAGGTCTGTGCCAGGCTCCCTTTGTGATTATTTTTGTTGGGCAGTATTAAACACAGGGATAAAATCTGTGTGAAGCCACCCCAAAGGCAGAGCTGCCGTGGCAGCCCTGGTGTGACCAAACCTGCTCAGCTCAGCAGCTCTGCAGGTGCTCCAGGCTCCAACGTGGGACACAGCAATTGCTTTTCCAAGGGATTTGGTTTCTTTCCCCCCTAATTAAAATAATTAAATGGTATTTAATTGTAAGCCTTCATCTGCGTCTTTGTTCCATCTCGTTAAGTGATTTGTTTGGATTATCGCGCTTGTTTCCACCTTGTGGAGCAGGAGCAGCCCGCAGCTGCTCTGCCGTGGCAGGGACACCTTCCCCTGTCCCAGGTGCTCCAGCCCTGTCCAGCCTGGCCCTGGGCACTGCCAGGGATCCAGGGGCAGCCACAGCAAAGCTGGGAATTCCATTCCAGGGCCTGCCCACCCTCACAGGGAAGAGTTTTTTTCATAATATCCAATCTAAACCTACTCTTTCTCAGTTTGCAGCCATTCCCCCTTGTCCTGTCACTACAGGTTCTTGTGAATTATATCCTCATGAAGAGAACCATGCTTTAAAATTCAGTGTCAGCATGGGTTACAGCTTCACCAGTGAGCAAACAGCCCAATAAAGACCTGGCTGTGGTTGCACTGGTAACAGAGCAGAATGACAAGGGTCTAGAAATAAGCTTTATACAGGTCTGATTTCAGCACACCTTGCAAAACCCCATCTATGACAGCAAAGAGTTTCCAGCAGAAATGAAATGAATTTTTAAATGAATTCTGGCATTTAAAAAAAATTTCCTTAAAAGTTCTCCTTTTGGGCCATTATTTCTATATCAATATTGCATAAGCTTGCACTTCTCAATTTGTAAAAAAGAAATTACTTTCCAGGTGTCCATAGTTCACATCTCTAGTAAAATCATGATACATTTATATTAAATAGCTTAAATCTCTAGTGAAGTCATGATACATTTATATTAAATAAAGATTGACATCAATGATTATTTTCTTTTAATTGGATATTAAGAGTTTATCACCCTGGTTTGTTCTGTTGCTGTTTGGGGCTGCCCATTGAGGAGAAAATCACAAGCAGTGGGTCCAAGGCCATTCCAGGCTCTCCAGGTATCAGATTCACTGCCCAGCACTTCCCAGGTGCTCCAGCTCTTGTACCATGAGAGGGACATTGATGAACATCGAAATCACAAAAATAAAATGTGGGCACATAGCAGAGGTTTCACTGGGACTCAGGTGTTTTCTTGGAGGCAGCTCCCTTAAAAAGCAGTTTTTACTGTTTGCAGCCATTCCTGGTGCTGTGTGCTCACAGGGAGGGTCCTTTGGCATCCTGGTGCTTTCCAGTGCATTCCACCTCTCTCCCTCCTGGTTCCCCCGTTTTCCTGTGCTGGGGTCAATGCTGTGAGCCACGCCATCCTTGGGGATGTCCCTCACACGTGTTGCTGCTTTTCAGGTTGGAGTTGTGGCTAAAAGAGAAAAAAAAAATCATCCCTGCATTTATATATATAGCTCTTTCTGCTGTTTTAGAGGATCAGGGGTTTTTCAGGCCTCGCGTTGTGTTTTGAAAAGATGAGGCTGAAGCACCTGCTGAAGGCTCAGAAGGAGCTGAGGGCTCCCAGCAAGCCTGCTGGAATTAAGAATAGCTTAAATGATGGAGTCAGTGTTAGAGACAAAGACAATTTTCCATGCAGTCTGTCCAAGTTCTTTGCAGGAAGCAGGAAAATGATAATTCTAGGTTTTTATCTCCCTGGTTGATTGGCTGTTCCTCCTGAAACAGTTCTGGCACTGAGTGGCTGTGCCTTGTTTGCTCCCCAGGACCTCAAGGCTCAGGTTTTTGGATGGGTATTTCACATTTGCTGCACCTGTGCTGCTGCTTTCTGCTGCTCATGGAGCACCTCCCCAGCCGAGATGTATTTAAAGGATTATTGATGGAGCCCTGGTGACCTTTCCTGTGGTTTGCTGATGTGTGTTTATCTGGCTGAGAAATGGAGCCAGCATTGGATTTCCCCCATCTCTTCCACCACGGATCAGAGTCGTGGGATGGTTTGGGAGGGACCTTAAATAAATCCCAGCCAGAGCCACCCCAGCCATGGCGGGGACACCTTCCCCTGTCCCAGGGGCTCCAAACCCCTGGGCCCAACCTGGCCCTGGGCACTGCAGGGATCCAGGGCAGCCACAGCTGCTCCGGCAGGTGACACACATGGCAATGGGTGAACCCAAGTGTGAAAAACTCTTTGCAATGGATCATGAACAAAGGCTGCTGGGGAAAGGACACGTCCTGATCCGCTCAGTCTCGTTCCGATCAGAGTTCATCTGCTGAGAAGGAGTTGGAAGATAAATGTCACAGGAGAAGTGCAACAACTCCCAGGGCTTTGAATGATCAAAGGCTCCCTTGAAAAGCCTGTTGTCAACTCTTGACGCCGTGTCACAACTCTTTGTGTCAGTCCTGAAGGAAAAACAAAACAGAGCTGATTTTTGGAGATGCAAGCAGAATCATCCATATCGAGTAGGTAGGAACACAGCTGCTTATTAGGAGGGTTTTTTCCCCCCCTAAAATGTCTTTTAAGTGTCTGGTTACAGTGTTATGGCTGCAGGCAACACGGGATCTGCACATATTGCATTGCCTCCGGCTAGCAAATGTTTCTGGGGTTTGTAATATTTTAAGCAGGTAGCACGGGGCGAGGCTGCGAGTCAATCTGGCTACAGCCAATCAATTATTCACAGTGCACTCCCAGCAAAATCATTTAAAGGAAAACTCTCCTGCCAGTCACTAACAGGCGTGCACACAAAGAAATGATGTCTGTAGCAAAAATAAGCAGCTTACAGTGTGATTGCCAATAAAAAAATCAAACCTAGCTCCCTAGAAAGAACTCCACCTGCTTGCTAAAAAATCTGTCCATTGAATATGTTTTTAATAAGGGGATGGATTTGATGACTCAGAGCTGTGGCTTGGAAGGAGTTTGAGTTTCAGCTGACCCAGACTCTGCATCTGAATTTGGCCAAGGTAAGCATTTTGCCATGCCCTGAGTGGGCCTGGGGAAAATGCTGCTCCTGTGGAGGGGTCCCAAAGGACCTCGGAGCCCCTCTCATTCCACCCTGCTGCCAAGGGCAGGTCCTTCCACCCCAAACCCCTCTGGGCTCTGTGCCTTTGATTTATTAAAAGAATATGGATATGGATCCAGTACCGATATCCAACTGTGACGGACAAAAACTCTCTAAGAGTTTAAAGCTAGAAACTGTATGTTTATTGTGAGATAACTCCCAAATACACACTGCAATTTACAGGTGATTACAGAGCCCTTTTATCTGTACAAGTATTGAATACCCAAAATACAAATGCATATCCATAACTTTGGTACATCCCATTCCCAATATGGATATTGATCCAATACCAGTATCCTAAAACTCCCTAACAGTTTAGAGTTAGAAAGTGTGTGTTTATTGTGGGATAGCTCCCAAATACACACTGTGATTTACAGGTGATTACAGAGCCCTTTTATCTGTACAAGTATTGAATACCCAAAATACAAATGCATATTTGTAACTTTGGTAATTAGTTCAAAATCCATTAGGCATGTGTAGCTTGTTCCTCAAAATGAGTCGGTGGCCCCTTTCATGGGGAGGGGTCCCAAAATGAGGAAGTAAATGAAGTCTTCCTCGTTCTGACCTTTTTAACTTTTAAATGCAGATATGACAAATGGACCCTTGGTAGAACTCCTATTCCCATCTTCAATTGGTTTCAGAACAGAGGAGGCCGCAATTGTCTCATGTTCCTAAAAGCTATTTATCAGTTTCTATATTCTTCATTATAAATCCAGCTAACCAAACATCGTGCTGACAAGCAATCAATTATTAGTTAACCACTAACTCTTGACTTCATCAAGGCCCACCCATTTATTTTAATTAACTCCAATACAGCTTATCTCTAACTAAAATCTTAGTTCCTTGAAAAATCTCTAAATTCCTTGAAGTTTATGTCTCACTTTTTATTTATCTATATGTTATCAATCTCTTCTACGCTGTTTTCCCTGGTGTAGCTGCAGATCTCTCTCTTTTTTTCTGCAAAGATTCTCTGCATTCCCCAAGGAATGTGACCCCTGTGCTGTTCCTGGAAGGGCTCTCCTGTCACTGCTGGAAATACTCAAATACAGGGAGGGGTTTGCCCAAATCAGCCAAGATTTGTGTGGGACTGTAGCCAGGAGGGATCCCTGATCCCCAGGGGTTTTTTGTGGGGTCAGAGATAAAATTACAGCTCCATATTTCAGATACAATTACTTTAAAAAAATTATATATTTATGGCTCCTTTCACTTTATTTATTGGGTATTCCTGCAATGAAAATACTATCAATCAAGGTGCTGAACTGAATATGGATTTGGGCTTAATTCCCCTGGTTTTAGTTTTCCCTCACTGGGATCCTTCCTGAGTAAGGTGGTTCTTAGTTTACTTCCATCCTTTCCCAGCTTCTCCTGAAATAACCAAAACCACCAGATCAGATTCTTTATTACTTCTTTCTTCTAGTGAAACCTTTTTTCCTGTGTAAGTTCTCCGCCGAAAGAAAGGAAATAACTTGTCATTTAGTTTAATAAAGGATGGATTTGTTTTCTGCCACTTAATCATGTTTGAAGCACACGTCGATGTCAAAGATCAAAATCTTTCAGGAGTTTGGGGGGGAGAATAATCCATTTTGAGCTTCCCCTGTCAAACACTCCTAGCCTGTGGGGCCTCATGAAATGTGAATTTGATGGGAACTGAGTGGCACCTGGGAGAGGCAGGAGCAGCCTCCCCTGGCTCCAGGGGTTGGGCATTGATCCCTGCAGGACCAGGGGCTGACTGCTCAGTTCTGGGCTTCAGCAAACAGCTTCACCTCTTCTGCAACAGGCAAACACTCCCTTGGTGCCAGCCCCACACTAATCAAAGGGAGAGGAGAACTTCAGCAGTATTTTTTAATTTTTTAAGTGGTTTTTTTTGCTCTTTAGACGCCTCATACAAGACAAGAAAGGGACAGCTGGAGCATAAAGCCAGCAGCAGATAATGTTGGCAGTGTGGAAGAAAACCCCATTCACAGGTTCATAACGCAGCCCTGCCAATGAGGCTGCAGCCAGAACACCTCATTCAGGTGCAGAACAGAATGAAATAAATGAAGCAGTGCTTGTGCTGGGAGCTGATAACCTGCAGCGAGTGGGGCTGGGCAGGAGGGGTGGCACTGCCCTGGCCACTCTGCGCCTGGTGCCACCGTGCCCCCAGGGTGACAGACCGCACCTGTGGCCTCGCCCTCCCAACTGCTCCAGACTTTTTTTACTTAAATTATTACTTTTTTTTTTCCCATTAAAATTTGAAACAATCTTCATCAAAATGTCAGTTTTTGTTAGAAATCATTTTCCCTAAAAGGGCAAGCCACCTCTATTTTATGTTGGAGCTGCCTCATGCTCATGTAAATCGTTCCCATTGATTTACCCTCGGCACTCCTTGGAAAAAGAGATTTTGTTTTCTGAGTCTCTGTAACCCCGACTGCTGGGCAGCGTGGCTGGGTTTATATTTCATAAATATACTGCAGGGATTATTTTGTGCTAAGGGTCAGCTACATATCCACAAATGGCAGATTTAAATGTCTCAAATGTGGCTGAGATTTATCCAGCTGAAATATTAAACAGCTAAATTTCAGCTTTCAGCTGGAATAATGGGGAAAATCAGAGGCCTGGGTTTGTGCTGGCCATAAACATCAGTGAGTCCTTTTCTTCTTGTTTCCTGTTGCTTTGCTTTGGTATTTATATTTGCCTTTTCTAAAGTAGTGCAGCACCCTATATTAAGGGTTGACAACTTAATTATATGTGATTGATCTGCTTATTTTGAGCGAGTTGATAGCAGAATGCAAATGGCAAGCATTGCTCTTTGCCTGTGTTTGCTGTCTGTGAGGAGGGGCAGGGCAGGGAGGTGGCTCCTGCAGGGACAGCCAGCCCAGAGTGACACTGGTGCCACTCAGGGACATTTGGGTGGGAAAAGCCCTTTGGGAGCATCCTGTGACCCAGCTCACAGCAATCCTCCCTTTCCATGAATCAGAATTTATGGGCACCTGGACCAGCCCACAGCAATCCTCCCTTTCCATGAATCAGAATTGATGGGCACCTGGACCAGCCCACAGCAACCCTGCCTTTCCATGAATCAGAATTGATGGGCACCTGGACCTTCCAGCTGGGGTGGGTCAGCACTGGGGCTCCATGTGGGAGATGGCTCGCTCCAAACTGCTGGGACTAATTGCTGGCAAATGATGGGAATTTGGGCATCAGGTCCCAGTTCCTGCTCAGGCAGAGCCACTTCCCAGCTCTGCTGGGGTTTGTTTCCTGCAGTTGTCAAAAGCTGCTGGCAATGCTTGCACTTGCTCATTCTTGTGCACAGATAAACCACAATTGGCTCTGGGGTTTCAATTAAGCATTGAAATTATGTCCCGGATTGCTTCAAATCATCTCTCTTGCATTGTTTAAAATGTTTTTTTCTTGTTGATGTGTCAGACACAAACATTTGAGATGTTCGCCAGTAGAATATCTCTGCCTCTACACCCAAAAATTACATTGCTGCTTCAAGTGTATTGAGAATGCTTGTTTTATTGCTTTATTATTTCCTTGATTGTTTTTATTGCTTTATTCTTGATTAGACTTAGTTTGGACTCAATTCTGGATTCAGCACGCCTACATATCAGAGTTGACTCTCTGTGCTGGTAATTCTGTCCTGATGCTTTCCAGAATCTCTGGCCATGAAAGCCAGGAGCTCTTTCTGAGAGCCAAAGAGGTGAATGCTGAATATGAGTCTCCCTTCTCATTTAAATATCTATAAATCTCTGGTTAAAAACCCCAAGGTTCTGCTGCGCCAGTGTGTGCCTGTGCAGGTGGGACCTGCAGCTCTGAGTGCTGGGCCATGGCAGGGGGGCTTGGACTGAAAATAAACACCAAAAATTGGAAAAACATAAATAATGCTGGCACAGACTGGTTCAAGCACTGAAAGATCTGCCTTGGCAATTGCAAGCTCAAAGGGGAAGGTGAAATGTTGATTATTGCCCACCAGGAGCTCTGTGAAAAGATTTCTGTGGGCATCACAATTCCTCATGGAAAGGTGTGGTAGGAGCAGGCCAGAAGACATCCCAGAAAGTTTTGGGCATGTCACACCTACCTAGGGACATCTCAGATTCTCAGACCCAGCTGTTTTTGAATTATTTACAATGCAGATTTAATGTCTTTGTTGGTCACAGCCTGTGACTCAGCATTTCAGGGCTGAATTCTGGTGGCTGATAAAGGACAGGCTCGTGGTGCACAATTTCTCTCCAATGGGGCACTAATGGAGTGTCCCTGGTTCCTGAATCTCACCATGTGAGAGCAGCAAATTCTCATTCAGACCTTTGTGTCCAGCCTGGCTGGAGTCACCCAGGGGCTGCGGAGCTCTCCAGGGTGGGTGGGCACAAAACCAAAACAGGGCTGGGGCCAGCAGCCTCACTGGCTTAAAAACCAGGAATTATTCCTGCTGAAGTGTAATAAATAGACTTGTGCTTGATTGAAAACGTATTTTCATGCTAAAGTCAGGTGTTTCATTGGTATTTCAGTTTGAAAAAATAGTAATTAAAAAAATTCTAGGTAAGTCACCAGATGTTTGCTTTTGGGGCGATAGTGTCTGACTGACTCATTTAATGTTGCTCTGATTTGGATTAGTATTTAAAAAGTGCAAATGAGCATTCCCTGGGCAGGCCTTAGAGCTGATCTTTGAGCAGCTTTTGGAATGCCTAAAGATCAGGATTGTAAGTGGATGTTGGAAGGTTTCCCTTGCAAATGCACCCTTGGAAGCAGATGGCTCTGTCCCTGCCGCCCCAGCCGTGGTCTCTGGTGCAGGGGAAGGAGAATTGCTCGGGCTGGGTCTCTCCATCAGTGCAGGGATGTGTTTGTGTGTGCACAGCGCTTCATGTCCCAGAAACCACGAGTGTGTGCAGCAGCAAGGAGTGCTTCCCCGAGCAGCCGAGCTTATTTTAGAAATCTATCATCTCCCAGCAGACCGAGGGTCATCTCGTGCAGTTATTCAATTTATTTGACAGGTACAGGCTCTTTTTCAAATGCCACTCTGAGGATGGAGGGGGAATATTCAAACTCTGAGCTGCGTGGCGTTGCTCTGAGATGGGGGAGATAAATCACATTCTGAAGTGGTTGGTTTGTGTTTTTCCTGCTGTTCCACCTCCTCTCGCACCAACCTTTCTGTGTTTGGGAGGATAATTGGTCTGTGATAATGTGACTGTGAAAATCCATTTGTCCTTGCCCAGGAGCATGGCTAAAGCTGACTTTATTTTTGTTTATTCACCCTTTTTCACTTATAATGGCCAAGCTTGGAGGACCTTTGGCTCTGCACAGCTCCTGACAGGAGGGGACAGCCGGGGGACAGTCAGGGAGCAGGGACAGGAGGAGAGGGAATGGCCCTGAGTTGTGTTGGGGGAGAATTGGGCTGGACATCAGCAGGAATTCCCCATGGAAAGGGGGCTCAGGCACTGGAACTGCCCAGGGAGGGTTGTGGAGGTGGCACTCAGAGCCCTGTGCTGGGGACAGGGTGGGCATTGCTTGCTCAGTGATCCTGCAGGGCTTTTCCAGCCTCATTGCTCCTGGGATCCTGCCTGCATTCTCATTTTTGGCTCCAGAAGCACAGGTGCCTTTCCCTTCCCAGCCCTGCGAGCAGCAGAGATGGATTTTGGGAGCAGCGATGAACCTCTGCTCTGCTCTCTGCCCAGCACTCGCTGCTTCCCCAGCCCCTGTTGTTAGTCAAAGGAAATGACTGATATGCAAATGCTGTTTCCTATAAACTCCAGCAGTGCTGTGATTCCAGCATCAATTATGGAAGTGCTATAAGGCACGGCTCTGCAGCATCGCTCCGAGAGTTACAAAGGCACTGTCTGGAGATTCCTCAGGTTTTTAATCTCAGCACCCTAGGAGGAAACATGCAGTCCACACAGCCTCCCCACCTGATATTTTATTAACGAGATTAAATGAGTAAGTAAATTATACATGTAAATCAAACAGAAAACAGAACGGGATAATAAGAAGTCAGCACATTAATCAATTTATTGGCTTGGTTTGTTTGATGTGCTGTGATCAGCAATCTTTGTACCCTCCAACCACTGTGCTGCATACCAAAAATAAAGAGCAAAAACCCCTCACCTCCTTTAAAACCTCCCTTCACATCATGCAGATATTCCAGAACCATCTGTGGTCCTGTGCTCTCGGATGAGCTGGGACTGTCACAGACATCTTTTATGGAAAATCCTTCCCTTAGGATTGTTCCTCCTGAGAAGCTGCGAGGCCTCAGGAACAAAATGCAAACAATGGTTATCTGCTGCTGTGGGATGCAACAGGTGCATCTGGGATTGGGCTCATGGGGTTGTTTCTGATTAATGGCCAATCACAGTCAGCTGGCTCGGACACAGAGCCGAGACACAAACCTTTGTTATCATTCTTTGCTATTCTATTCTTAGCTGGCCTTCTGATGAAATCCCTTCTTCTATTCTTTTAGTATAGTTTTAATGTAATATATACCATAAAATAATCAATCAGCCTTCTGAACCATGGAGTCAGATCCTCGTCTCTCCCCTCATCCTGCAACCCCTGTGAACACTGTCACACTGGGAGCACTGTGGGCACTTCCAGCCTCAGCCCTGCTGGGATTCTGAGATTTGACTGGGGCAGGATCTCAATGTTCCAGGAACTCGTGCTCTCTTCAGGGTGCTTTAAAAGGAAAAACCCAGGGGTGCTGTGGCAATGTGCTGGAGGTGACTTTGTCCCAAGGGCAGGAGTGTGTCACAGCCCAGGACAGAAAACATTCTTGTTTTCACTTGTTGGGATGGGATGCCCTGGGGGCAGCGCTGAGGGCAGGGGAGGCTGTGCCCGGCTCTCAGCAGAAGGAGCTGGGCCCGGCTGTGCTGCTGCCCTGCCCGGCTCAGCCAGCCCCGTTCTCTCCTCCTGCCCAGGCGGGTGTGGGAGGCTGCAGGACAATCCCTGGTGAGTAAATGAAACCCTGCTGGGCAGAGCTGAGCTGGGATTCACACATTGTTCACGCTTGTAAAGCTCTGACACAGCGCTAAACTGAGTGCATGAGGGATCCCCACCAGGACACTGGAAATGTGGAATGTCTTGGTTAAGAAGTTATTTAAAATCCCATCAGTTTTGGTAAGGACTGTTCTGCACCTCTCTGGGCACTGGAGGAACCACTGTGGTTTGGGATACACTGCATGTAAAGCCCTTGGGCTCTAACGTGGCTCTGTGTGTGCTGCAGGGAGCCTTGGAAAGCTGTTGGTGCCCTTTTCAATGTTTGGAGAGCATTTCTTTTAGGCAATGCACCCCTCTCTTACAAGAAGTGGTTTGGGTTGGCTCCAGGGTGCAGAGCTGCAAACTGCTGCAATTCCCTACACTGTGGCCCCAACAGGGAGGAGGTTTGCCCACCACAGAACAGCCACCAGCACCAGATGTTGTTTCTGGGGCAGCAGGATGCTCAGCTGCCTTCACTCCCTGCCTCTTTCCCTGCATTTGCTCAAAGCCAGCCCTTGGCCAGGGCAGGGATTGTCCCCTTGTGCTGGGACACCTCCAGTGCTGGGGTCAGTTCTGGGCCAAGACAGACTCTGAAGGGCTGGAGAGTGTCCAGGGAAGGGAATGGAGCTGGGCAGGGGCTGCAGAATCCCTGAGGAGCTGGGCAGGGGCTGCAGAATCCCTGAGGAGCCGGGCAGGGGCTGCAGAATCCCTGAGGAGCTGGGCAGGGGCTGCAGAATCCCTGAGGGAGCTGGGCAGGGGCTGCAGAATCTCTGAGGAGCTGGGCAGGGGCTCAGCCTGGAGCAGAGGAGGCTCAGGGGCCCTTGTGGCTCTGCACAGCTCCTGACAGGAGGGCACAGCCGGGGGACAGTCAGGGAACAGGGACAGGAGGAGAGGGAACGGCCTGGAGGAAGGGTCAGGGTGGACATCAGCAGGAATTTCCCCATGGAAAGGGTGCTCAGGCCTTGGCACTGCCCAGGGAGGGTTGGAGTGCCCATCCCTGGAGGTGGCACTCAGAGCCCTAGTCTGGTGACAAAGTGGGCATCGGGCTCAGCTGGGACCTGGTGACCTTGGAGGGCTTTTCCAAGAGGAACAATTCTGTGATTCTTTGCTCAGCAAACTGCTCCCTCTCCTTTGGATCAGAGAACAACTCCTTTGAGCAGCGAGCCCCCCGGGCTCCCAGCCTGGGGGATGAGTGCTGGTGCCGTTTCAGCCCGGAACTCGCGGTGGATGTTTTGAAACCGCACCCGCTCGCACCTCCTAAAATAGGGAGCGGTGGGCTGGGGGAGCTGACAGCACTCCCTGCCTTTGGCACCAATATTAGCGAGCTGCTGCCGTTTGGCAATTATTTTCATCCCGCTCCATATGGTGAGGAAACTGTTTTCATCCTCATCACATAGCAGTGCAGCCTTGCTGTGCACCCTGTGCTGGGTGCAGGGCGTCCCTGCTGCGGCCACAGCCCTGCTGCGCTCCTGCCAGGACCTGCCTGGGCTTTGGGGGTGCTCTGGGGCAGGGCAGGGTGTCCATGCTGCCCTTGGGGGGGAAAAGCTCTTTTGGGAGGTGCTGGGACAGTGCTGCTGGTTCTGAGGCCTCTGTTGAGGCTAAAGAGGGAATTGTTCACTATTTCTCCATGGAAAAGGTGGTTGGACATTGGCTGACCAGGGCAGTGCTGCACTGATTGCCCTGGAAGGTGACCAAGGAAGGCCTGGATGTGGCACTCTGGGCTGGTGACAGGCTGGGGACCAGCCCCAGGCTGGACTTGCTGGTCTGGAGCTCTTTACTCGGGGATTCTGTGAATTTGGGTTTCCCCTGAGGTGTGCTGAGCCTTGCTGTTCAGAAGGAGCTGTCTGCCAGGGCAGGGCTGGGTGCCACCCCAGAGGGGTTCAAAGGTCCTGTGCACGTGGCACCTGGGGACATGGGGCAGTGCTGACATTTGGGGACATGGGGCAGTGTGGCCATGGCAGTGCAGGGATGATGGGTTCCATGGTCTCAGGGTTTCCCACCCTGCAGAATGTGAGTGATGGGCACAAGGTGGGAGCAGCTCTGCCTCCTGTTTCAGCACAGGGCAGGTGGCACCAGTGCCATCCTCCCAGGCAGGACAGAGCACGATGACATTCCCAGGACTGGAGCACAGTAATTAATTAGGGCCTGTGCTTTATAAACAGGCACCCCTGGGCCTGCTCCTCCTGCGAGAGCTCCTTGTGATCCGTGTGCTCTGTGCCTGCTGCGGGCTGAGCTGCTTTGCGGCCTTGTTCTGTCAGGCTGAAACCTCGAACCAGAACCCTCAGATCTGTGCCAGTGATGGGCTGGTTCTGTCACTGTGAAACCTCGAACCAGACCCCTCAGACCTGTCAGGCTGAAACCTCGAACCAGACCCCTCAGATCTGTGCCAGGGAGGAGCTGGTTCTGTCAGGCTGAAACCTCGAACCAGACCCCTCAGACCTGTCAGGCTGAAACCTCGAACCAGACCCCTCAGATCTGTGCCAGGGAGGAGCTGGTTCTGTCACTGTGAAACCTCGAACCAGACCCCTCAGATCTGTGCCAGGGAGGAGCTGGTTCTGTCACTGTGAAACCTCGAACCAGACCCCTCAGATCTGTGCCAGTGATGGGCTGGTTTTGTCACTGTGAAACCTCGAACCAGGCCCTCAGATCTGTGCCAGGGAGGAGCTGGTTTTGTCACTGTGAAACCTCGAACCAGACCCCTCAGATCTGTGCCTGTGAGGAGCTGATCCTGAGCTGGAGCTGCCAGCCTGGATGGGAGCACAGCAGAGCTCCCCTGGGGTTGGGAGTATGGGAAATAATTCCCTATTTCACTGCACACGTGGTTGTGTCATAGATTATGCAGGAAATGGAAAGTGCGTTTTATGGAGATTTTGGCATTTGCTTTCAATCCTATTAGCAGAAAACCCCACCTTTGTGTCAGGAATGCTGAAGTCATTGGTGACAGAGACACTTAAAAGGAAATTTCTGTTGATTCCAATGCTTGACAAAATCACTGTTTTCGTTTTTCACATGTAAGAGATTAAAATAATCATAAGGAATAAGAAAAAGGAGACAGATAAAAACTTTCCTTTTAAAATGTCAGGGTGCTGGGTCTGTGTTTTCTGAGCTTTATCCTGTGACTTATCTGCATCTTCCACCCCTTTCCCAAATGGAATTTTCAGGGAGTGCTTTTGAAAAGCCTTTTCAGGCTCTGACTGATGATCCAGTGGGATTGGCCTGGGTGAGCTCTTTTCCATAACTTCTGATGGCAGAACCATCAGAAACTGCTCTTGGAAAACTAAAGCTGACAAATTATTAGGGTGCCCTGGGTTGTTTGTGTAAATTTTGGGCAGCTTGAGACTCTTTTGAAGAACACTGAGTGCTGGCCAGGTGCTCCTTGGAAGGGTTTGTGCTGCAGCACAGGAGTAAAGTGTTGTCCTCATTTCTGTGGTGTTTTTGCTCCAGGAGAAAAAACAAAATGCAGCTGTATTAGAGATTATTACCTGAGAGTTCCAAGGCCAGTTGGAATTATTACCTTTTTCCTTCCCTCAAAGATATTAAAATAATATTTAAAAACTAGTTTTACCTCCAGGAGCACTTTATTGATTTCCTCTACGATTCTACTGCTCTTTGGTCATTGTGGAAACATTCAAACCTCCCAAAGTTTCTGCGAATTTGGATGTAAGCCACAACTCTTCAAATTCTGTGTAGTGTGGGTGTTTTTTTTGGATTTATTTGTTTGTTTGTTTGGTGGTTGTTGTTGTTGCTGTGTCCCCTCCTGTTCCTGTCACCTCATCTGGGACCTCAAAGCCTCAAAGCCCAGGCAGGGACAGGTGTCCCGTGTGGCAGGGACACCTCCCACTGTCCCAGGCTGCTCCAGCCCCAGTGTCCAGCCTGGCCTTGGGCACTGCAGGGATCCAGGGGCAGCCCCAGCTGCGTCCTGGTGGGATGGACACTGTCCCAGCGAGATGGACACTGTCCTGGAGGGATGGACACTGTGACCAGTGCTCTGCTCTCAGGCAGGTGCCAGCCCAGGGGCACGCTGCCTCTGTTGCTGTGCCCTGTTCCCCTGTGCCATGCTGGCTCTGGGACACAGACCCAAAGCACTCATTCTCCTGGAGTTTATTTTAGTCATCCAACTCCCATCTTGTGTCGCCAGCGGGAGGGAACGGGTGCAGGAGAGTTAAACACACAGAAGGAAACTAAGCAAAAAGCCAAGTGTGAAGTCTGGGAATCAGTCTTGAGTATTTGTGCAAACTGTTGAACGAATACTTGCAAACAACAACTAAATTTAGCTTTTTGAAATGGTTCTAAACAAAAACATGCAGCTGAATTACAGGGAATTATCATATGGCGTTAGCAGGGCTGGGCTGGGGGGACCTGGTGCTAAAGCAGCCAAACGCAGTCAGGGGAGCTGGAGGTGCCTGCCTGCCCACGGGAGTGCTCACTTGCCAGCCCTGTGCCCTGTGCAAAGGCCAGGGACAGCCTGGCATGGGGCAGCAGCACTGGGCACTGTGCCCCTGCGCTGGCACTGTGGGGCACACTGGGCTCAATGGGCTGGGAGGGCTGTTCCAACCTCAGGCATTCTGTGAAACCCTTTTTCTATGTGTGCACACATCTGGTGGCAGATTTTCCCTCTTTTATTCTTTTTCCCCCCCCACTACAATCTCCCCGGGCTTGGGGAGGAGGTGGGGCAGGTTCAGATGAAAGAATTCAGTTTCCAGACCAGCCCTGACTGGCACAACTGCTCTGGCCCCTGACCTGCTCATTTTCCCATTGATCTACAAATAACATTAAAGGCAAGATAGGAATCTAAAAATGAACAAAACAAAACAAAAAGCTCCATCTTTGCTACCGTTGATTGAGATTTATAGGATCTTTTGCAAGGTGATTAAATGGTGCTGGGCAGAGATGCCTTTTGTCCTGCTCATTCAAAGAGGAGCAAATGATTTGATTGTTTGCTAAGGTCAAGCGAGAGGAACATCACTGGACTCATTAAAGGCTCAGAGCTCTCCCTGAAACGAGATGTGCACGGTTACACTCTGGCTGATCTGAGCACTGGGCGGACCAGAGCACTCAAAGGGCTCCTCACACGTGACAGCTCTGTGAAGTTGGTCACATCCAGGCCCCAGATCCATGCTCTGGATGGGGTCTGCAGGGATTGCCTGGAGCTCAAAGTGGTGCTCCCCAAAGTCTGTGCAAGAGCACAGCATTGGTGAATGTTGTGCCTCGGAAGTGGATGCTCTTGGCAGGTGTGTGATGAGCTGTTCCAGCTGTGCAGGTATGGTGGAGGAATCACCATGTTCCACTCAGGATTTCTGCTCTGTGACACCAGAATCCACTCTGAGGGATCAGAGTTCTCATGGAATGCACCCCTTTTTGTTAAAGAGTTGGTATGTAAATGGAATTATCTCGTTGGGTGAATCCCACGGTGGGATGGAAGGAGGAGCAGAAAGCTCTGAGGAGCGGCTGCGGGGTTTTGCTGCTCCCCTTGTCACAGTCCTTGTCTGGGTTCCTGAAGCCCTTCAGGACCCTTCCCTTTCCAGCTGCCTGCTGTGGGGTGTGTTTGGTTGTTCCCTGGAGAGGCCAAGGGAGAGGTGATCTCTGAGTGGTGGGTGGTGGTGCAGGCTGAGGGGTGGGACAGCTCCACCTCTGTGAACACCTCAGTGTGGGTGAGGGCACCTGATATCCCGTGTGTCAGTTCCAATTGCATGCAGCATTCCCAGCGATATTTTGGCACTTGGTGCTCCGTGGTGCCAGTGAGCAGCTCCTGCTGCCACGCTCTGAGGGCTGGGCACTGCAGGCTGTGGCACGGGTGTGTCACTGGGCACTTGTGTCTGCTCTCAGAGGAGCTCTGTGCCCTCCCTGCCACCCCGGGGAGCCAGCCTCGCTCTCCCCCTCTCCTTCCCCACCAAGGAGGCTCTGCAGCCTCGCTGCTGCAGGAGAAAGGGAAGAATTCCCTTTTGGGCACGCTCGGGTTTCTTCTGGCAGCTGGGAGCATCTAATGGGATGTGGTAATGGAGGGAGCAGCTTCCAGGAACGGGGATGGGGCTTCCCGAAAGAGCCAGCCTGACTGTTACAGACCTGCTCTGACTGGAACGTTCTGCTCCCCAGTCCTGATGCAAACCGTGCGCAGGGGAGGAGGGCATGCAGAGCCATGCACGCCCTGGCAGGGCATGAGAGGGACATGGGCAGGGACAGTGGCACAACTGGGACATTGTGTGCGCCAGATGTGCCTGAATCACTCTGGAACAGCCCCAGGGCAGCGTTCCTGCAATTCCTGTTCCACAGCAGCCCTTGTGCAACCCCTCTGGAGCCCCGGAGAGAGGGATTCCTGCAGGGATGGGGCTGAGCAGGCAGGGTGCACCGCGGGTCTGGTGTGGGTGCTGAACAGGGCAGTGCCCAGCCTGGAACGTTTACCTGGAAAAGGGGACAGAGGGTGACCAAGGGCAGCAAACGGAACAGAACCCCCTGCTCTGTGTGCCTGCACAGCCTGCCAGGGCTCTGTGTGTGCTGGGGAGGACCCCAGGGGAAAAGAGGCCGCTCATTCCTGGCTGTCTGCAGTGAGTGTGGCTGCCAGGGGATTTTGTGCTTTTTTGGAGGGCTCGAGGTGTCCCAGTAGAATTTTGGAAATAATCTGTCGTTGGGTTTATGTTCCTTGGGGAAAGGCTCCTCATGGCCTGGTGGAATCTGTCAGGCAGGCTCTCCAGATGCCCTCCCTGCTGGAATCCTGGGCAGAAATGTGGGTGGTTTGTCCCTCCTTGGTGTGAAAAGGTCTCTAGCTGTCCCGGTGGAATTTTGGGAAATAATCTGTCAATGGATTTTTGCTCCTTGGCAGAGGCTTCTCAACATCCTGGAAGAATCTTTCGGTGGATTTTAGGTCCTTGGCAAAGGTCTGGTAGAATTCTGGGAAATAACAGAGCAGTGGATTTTAGCTCCTTGGTGAAGATCTCTGAGTGTCTTAGGTCAATTCTAGGAAATAATCTGATGGTGATTTTTCTTTCTCCTTGGTAAAGGTCTCTGGCTTTCCTGGTAGAATTTGGGGAAATAACCTGCCAGTGGTTTATTTGCTCTTTGGAGAAGGTCTGTAGCCTAGAATCTTTTTTTCTAGGTAGAATATTAGGAAGTGAAAGTACCAGAGTGGGCAGCCCTCCGTTCCAGAAAGGTCTGGAGCTTCCGGCACGTCCCGGGGGCCGCTGGCTGGAGCTGCCGGTGCCGCTCCCGGCGCTGCCGCGGGCGCTCCGCTCTTGGCCAGGCGGCCGATTTTCACTCGGGGGGCGGATCGCGGGGGGCTGGGGCGGCGGGCCGGGCCGCGGGGAGGGCGGAGCGGGGAGCCCGGCAAAGAGGGCCGAGCATCCTCCGCCGCCGGGCCGGTTGCCAAGGCGACGGCTGCGTGGCAACGGGCTGGCAGCGGGGACCGCCCGCCGCCGCGCCGAGCGGAGCCGAGCCGCGCCGAGCGGAGCCGAGCCGTGCCGAGCGGAGCCGAGCCGTGCCGCGCCGAGCGGAGCCGCGCCGAGCGGAGCCGAGCCGTGCCGCGCCGAGCGGAGCCGTGCCGAGCGGAGCCGAGCCGAGCGGAGCCGAGCCGTGCCGAGCCGTGCCGAGCGGAGCCGAGCGGAGCGGGCGCGCTGCCCTCCGCCCGCGCTGGATGCTGCGGCGGCCGCCCGGGAGCAGCCGCGCTCCGCCGCCCGCCGCCAGCGCAGCCCGGGCCGCCCTCGCCGGCAGCAGCAGCAGCGCTCGCCCGCTCCCCGGGGCCGGCGCGGAGCGGAGATGCTGCCGCCGCCGCGGGGCTCCCACCAGTGGCTGGCCGTCGCGCTGCTCGGCCTCTGCTGGTTCCTGCCTCCCGGGAGATTGGCCGCGCCGGGCGGAGACTTCCCGGGCTCTGCCGTGGACAACCTGGTGGTCAGGAAAGGGGACACGGCCGTGCTGAGGTAGGAGGCGGCCGCGGGCGGGCGGGACGCGCTGCCGCAGCATCCATCCGTCCATTCGTGCGTCCATCCGTGCATCCGTCCATCCCGGGCTGCCCAGGGAGGCTCCGGCCGAGCCCCTGGCTGGCGGGGATGCTGCGGCCCGGGGGTGCCCCGGGGATGCCCCGGAATGCAGGAACTCGTCCCCAGCGCCGGCCGGTACCCGCAGCCCTGAGCTCCGGGCCGCCCGCCGGCTCCCGGCGCGGTTCGTTCCGCGGTTTGCCCTTTTCCACTCTATTGAGAAGCCCTGGCTGTTGCTGGAAGTTTAGGAATGGGCTGTTGGGGTGAAATGATGCAGTTTTGGCTTCCGGGGCTCTGCAGAGCGAGCAGCGCGGGGCTGTGGCAGGGAGAGGACGATTAAGCCCTGCCGGGAGCATTACCATCGGCATTATTTATTTTGATACGCAGTTCTATATTTCCCAACGATCGGAGCGCTGGCTCCGTGCCACGAGGAGGTTTTGTGCTTGCCGTGGCTCCGTTCCTGCCTCTCCTAATGGACCCCGTGCTCCCGGATCTCCTGTCTCTTGACTGGAGCAAAATTTGTTTACCGGCAGTCAGACACCACAATCCACTCGAACCTTTCCTTCTGGTTCGTGTTCAGCAATCCTCTGCCCTGATTTAATTACCCCCAGCCACCACTCCAACTTTTTATCCGTGTGTTGTACTTTGCCTCGATCTACTACAGTTCAAACCCCCATTTTCTCCCTCTCTGGAATACGGTTGAAGCTCCTGGCTGGTGAGAAATCTGATTTAATTAGCAGCACTTCTCAGCTATGAAGTCTCTGGCTGTATTGTTTTTTGCTGGGCTGCCACGGAAATCTCCAGGTTGCAATGCATTTTATCCATAAGCATTTTTAGTGATCCAGGAGTCTGCTGTAAAATGCTGCGTGAGGCATTTTCGGTAGGGATTTGGAAGCGTTTTTAGGCTGCTCCTGTTGTAGTAGCTCCTGAAAATACAGTAGATGTCTATGTAGGGCAGCTGACAAGTGGTTTTTATGTGTACCTCAATTATCCTCTGTATTTTGAGACGTGCTCAGGTCCTCGTGCTTTCCGTGGCACAAATGGAGAATCAGAGGAAATAATAATTAAAAAGTGGTTTATTTGTACCGTTGCAGGGAAGGTAACTCGGTGGGTTCTCAGGCTGTTAGACCCACTCAGGCACTATTAAACGTTGTTAGTACCCAGATACGTTCCAAAGTGCCTTTTTAGGGACGGCTGCGATCGCTCCAAGGCGGGCTCGTCTGGAGCCCATCCCGGCTGCCAGGCCTGTCCGCAGCTCGCTGGGCTTACATAAACGGCTTGGAGCTGGGGCTGGGAGCATCCCCGGGGAGGGCCGGGCTGTGTTTGTGCCGAGGCTGCTGCGGGGAGCGCCGGCAGCGCTGCCGAGCCCCGAGCGGGGCGCCGGGATGCGGGAATGTGCGTGCTGGGGTGGGATGGGGGAATGTCCGTGCTGGGGTGGGATGGGGGAATGTCTGTGCTGGGGTGGGGGAATGTCTGTGCTGGGGTGGGATGGGGGAATGTCCGTGCTGGGGTGGGGGAATGTCCGTGCTGGGGTGGGATGGGGGAATGTCTGTGCTGGGGTGGGGGAATGTCTGTGCTGGGGTGGGATGCGGGAATGTGCGTGCTGGGGTGGGATGGGGGAATGTCCGTGCTGGGGTGGGATGGGGGAATGTCTGTGCTGGGGTGGGATGGGGGAATGTCCGTGCTGGGGTGGGATGGGGGAATGTCTGTGCTGGGGTGGGATGGGGGAATGTCTGTGCTGCGGTGGGATGCGGGAATGTCCGTGCTGCGGTGGGATGCGGGAATGTCTGTGCTTCGGTGGGATGGGGGAATGTCCGTGCTGCAGCTGGATCTGCTCCTAGTGCCCTCTGAGCATATCCTCTCGCTCCCGTGCCCCCTGACCAGCTCCTCTCGCTCCCGTGCCCTCGGCAGGCTCGCTTTAATCGGGGTTATTCCGCTTTGAGAAGGGAAATGCGGGATGGCAGCGTGAGCAGCACCAGGCTCTCCAGCCCCCTCTGCTCCTCTGGGTGTCCCTGGCTGCAGGGGCTGTGGATGTACCTCAGTGCACATTACAGCGGTTGCTCTAGCTGTTGGAACTATCGGCAGTGGGCTCTTGTGTGAGCTCCAGGCGCTGGAGAAGCCATCTGCAGTTTGCTGCCGCAGCTCGGAGCTGCCCGAGCCCAGCCGTGCCCGCGGCACCGGGGCGGGCTGCGCTCCGCCGTTGTGCATCCCGGAGGATGGCCGGGGCTCCCCGGGCCGGCACGGGCTGCTTCCCCTCTCTGCTGAGGGTTCAGCCTCCCTGCGCCACATTCACCACATTCCCCCGTCCGCGGGTGCGAGGGTCGCAGCTCCCTCTCTGAGCTCCCGCGGGGACACGGGCGGCGCTCCCCGGCTCCGAGGCGGCATTTCCAGCCCGAGGGTCATCTCCGGGCTGGGCCGGCCTGGAGCCGTGCCGAGCCGGGCCCGGGGCTGCCCTCGCTGGGGCGCACAGCCCGGGGCTCCGGCTGCAGCTGGGCACATCTGCCCGCGCCCCGAGGGTGGGAGCACAGGGACAAACTTCCACCCCAGAGCCTCGCTCTGTGCCGACGTGCCAGGGGAGAAGGCACAGAGCCCCCCTCGGGATGAGCCCAGGCCAGGCTGAGCTGGGTCCCGGCCCCAGCTCTCACACCGGGTTCCATTGTCTGCCCCAAGATGGGGAGTAAAGGCTCCTTGGGCTGCTGGGGCTCTCCAGGAGAAGCCTCTGTGCGGTAACACGGTAAAAAAGTTCTGCTCCCTCATTTTTAATGGTTAATTCATGTCTCAGTGCAATCAATCCATTTTGGATCTAGCACACCGAGTTTTCTTGAGGATCATTCCCTCCCTGTCCCCATGCTCCTGGAACACGGCTCCCTGGATGCTGCTGCTGCTGCCCAGCCAGACCCCAACCCTCACCCATGGCCCCTGGGGGTGGCTGCCCTCCCCACCCTGTGCCAGGCTGTGCTGGGGCTGGATGGTGCCTTGCTGCTGCTGCCCAGGTGGCACAGGGTGCTGGGACTGTCCCCAGGTGGCACTGGGATACTGTGATTGTCCCCAGGTGACACAGGATACTGGGATTGTCCCCAAGTGGCACAGGTGGCACAGGGTGCTGGGATTGTCCCCAGGTGGCACAGGTGGCACAGGGTGCTGGGATTGTCCCCAAGTGGCGCAGGTGACACAGGGTGCTGGGATTGTCCCCTGGCCTCCCAGGCCAGCACTCCAACAGCAGCAGTCACAGTGCCCACGTGTCCCTTCCCGAGGCTCTGACAGAAGAGAAGGTTTGCCAAGGCTGTCACTGGGCACCTGTTTTGGTACAGAAGCTCCTCAGCACAGGATTTTAAAGGAAACCCCTCCTTAGCTGAGGAGCTGTGCTGTGATGAGTTATTTCTGCAGCCTCAGTAATTAAAGCTGCTCCCCTTTGTTTGGTTTCAATGGGTGATGGATCCCCGCAGCCCCAACTGCTTGTGTCTGTTGGAGTTAGGAGAAATTCTGTCAGCAACGCAGTTGTTTTGCATGGCAGAACAATTCTGGGAAGGCACTGATTTTCAGCAGTAGAATTCCATCCTGCATCCTTTCTGCATTTTTCCCAGGCAGCTGGTTAAGATTTTATGAGAACACACGAGGAAGGAGAGCGAGTTCTGAAGCCGTGGTTTTATTAAAAGAATAAATTGCTGTGTTGTGCACTGGTAGGAGTTCAGGAAGCAGGCTGGGTGTTCAGAACCAGAACCAGGCTTTGCTGTGGTCCCCTGTCAGGAGAGGGGTCGCGCTGTGCTCCATCACGCCGTGCTCCATCATCACCCTGTGCTCCATCTACCCCCGTGCTCCTTCACCCTGTGCTCCATCACCCTGTGCTGCTGCACATCCATCTCACTGACAGCACACGTGGCAATTTCGGGAGAGGAGTGGCTCAGGAGAGGTGACAAATGTGGGGGAGCCAGCAGGGCCGGCCCTGTCACCTCCTGTGTCCCCTCCCTCCCTGCCTGAGCAGGGCTGGGTACCCAGGGGAAACAGAGCCCCCCTCCAGCTGTTTCGGGGCTGCTCCCCCTTCCTGGCAGGTGGACGGGGATGTGGGGAGGGCAGGGAGAGCTCACCTGGGCATGGCAGCAGGAGGCATTGGGAAAAGCAGGAATTGCCCTTTTCCCGAGCCGGAGCTGCCCCAGGCAGGGCCTGCAGACCCTGCCTGCACTTTGGAACTCATATCCCCCCTTGGAGATCAGAACGTGCACAGCTGAAGATGATCAAAAGTGTTTTTCTAGCGAGTCAAGGTTTGTATTGTGTGTTTTGTTTTCCTCAAAGCTCCCGGGTAATGAAGCCAAGTGTGAGTGAGAGCACCTTTATAGTACCTGTGCGTTGTGTCAGCGCAGCCAATTGGGCTTTGGAGGCTGTCACGGCTTTTAAAGAAGCACGAGATCTTTTCAGCAGTGTGTGGTTCTAGAGGAGTTTGGGATGGTGTGCTCTGCGGTCTGGGACCAGCTCAGCATCCAGGGCCTCAAAATAAAACCACAGCGTGAAGGTGAAGGTCAGCACCTGGGATTTACTCTGGGAGCTCTGGGCATCCTGCCCCAGCTATGCATCCCATGGAATCCTGAGGTCCTGGGCATGGCTGGGGAGCCTGTGGGGCTGGGGCACCTCTGCCAGGCAAGCCTTGCACCCAAAGCTGAGCAGCTCCTCAGGGGCATGGGGGTGCCTAATTCATAACTAAATTAAAGTACTGAGGGGCCAGTGACTGTTGGAGATTGGGATTCACCAGTTTTGCCTTCTTTGCCCAGAAGAGCCATCCTTTATAGCTGAGAGCCCTTGCCCAAGGAGCGATGGTGTCCTGGGAAAGCTGTGGCTATCTGTCAGACCCCCACCCAGTGTCATTTGTGTTACTGAGAACCAGCGTTTGGAAAGGAGCTCTGCAGCAGGAGGAGAGCAAGTGGGCAGTGAGTCCATGCAGCAATTGGAATTTTGGGATACTCTAATTTTTGGATGCATCCCAGTCTCCCCAGTGCCTGCCCAGGGCTGGGCATGCCTGTGAGCACAGGCACTGGTAGAGTGTAATAAATATAGTAAATATATACAAATAGTAAATATTTATAATATTTATTTATATTATAATAAATATAAATAAATAGTCTGTGCAGAGTGTGACAAATACAAAAGTCCCCTTCTTTCCTTTATGATTTCTAAAGGTTCACTTCTTGACTTCCATCCCCTTGATATTGTGGTGCAATTTGGGTCATAAATCCTTCGGCTCCGTGGGGTTTCATTGCTGAAATGTGACCTGCAGGCCCCTGTGCACACCCCAGTAGATGAAGTTGTTGTTTGCATAAGAATTTCCTCTTCCCAATCCCTGCCAATTATTAAACAAGCACATTATGGCACTTGCCTCTTGTCTGCGTGGCAATAATAAATAAATTCAGCGCAAATTAAAATAATTTATCATTTTAAACGATGGCGAATGTTTCAGCTGCTCTGCAGAGGAACTAACAAAACAAGGAGTCAGTAAGGGATGCAAACTGGGATTTGTTCCAAGGGGCTGTTGTGTTGAGCAGCAAACAGAGCCTTAATGGCTTTCTCCTTGTCACCGAGTGTGACAGAGCGGCTGATGTCCCAGGGCAGGGACCCTGGGAAGGCTCAGCCTGGCCTGGGAGCTGCCCCATCACCCGTCCTGCAGTAATTGTGGTTAATAAACACCTGGCTCCAAAGGGAGCTGGAGCTGCAGCATGGCCGGGTCAGGGTGCTGAGCACGGCAGCTGACACGGGGTGAGTGGCTCAGGGGAGGGAGCTGTGACAGCGCCCAGCACCAGCTGCCATGGCATCAGAGCCTCCTGCCCAAATCCCCTGGGCAGGGCTGCTGGGGGCAGGGCTGGACTCTGAGCACTGACCAAGGAGCTGCAACTGCCATTTGGAGCTCCAGGTCCTGTCCCAGCCCTTGCCAGCAGGGGACTGGGGTGGCCAATGCCTCCCGAATCTCTGCCCCTGCTTTCCAGCCCTGCACCTGCCAGCTCTGAGCGTCCATGGGCACACCTGGTGTCCCTGGAGCATCCCCTGGTCCATGGCCTGGCAAGCCTGGCTGGGTGCCCTCCCTCTGCTGCTGAGCTCACTCACAGGGCCCAGGGGTGTGATGGTGTACACGGGGGTTTGCAGGCTGGGGAAGAGACGAGGACCTGACTCCATGGTTCAGAAGGCTTGATTTACTATTTTATGATATATATTGTATTAAAACTATACTAAAAGAATAGAAGAAAGGATTTCATCAGAAGGCTGGCTAAGAATAGAATAGCAAAGAATGATAACAAAGGTTTGTGTCTCGGCTCTCTGTCCGAGCCAGCTGACTGTGATTGGCCATCAATCAGAAACAACCCCATGAGCCCAATCCCAGATGCACCTGTTGCATCCCACAGCAGCAGATAACCATTGTTTGCATTTTGTTCCTGAGGCTTCACAGCTTCTCAGGAGGAAAAACCCTAAGGAAAGGATTTTCCATAAAAGATGTCTGTGACACAGGTGGGGCTGCAGAGAGCTGGGGCTGAGCAGAAGGTGCAGTGCTCACTCGGGGGCTCAGTGAGGTGAGGGCTGAGCAGAGGGTGCAGTGCTCACTCATGGCTGGGCTCAGTGAGGTGAGGGCTGAGCAGAGGGTGCAGTGCTCACTCAGGAGCTCAGTGAGGTCAGGGCTGAGCAGAGGGTGCAGTGCTCACTCAGGGCTGGGCTCAGTGAGGTGAGGGCTGAGCAGAGGGTGCAGTGCTCACTCAGGGCTCAGTGAGGTGAGGGCTGAGCAGAGGGTGCAGTGCTCACTCATGGCTGGGCTCAGTGAGGTCAGGGCTGAGCAGAGGGTGCAGTGCTCACTCATGGCTGGGCTCAGTGAGGTGAGGGCTGAGCAGAGGGTGCAGTGCTCACTCAGGGCTCAGTGAGGTGAGGGCTGAGCAGAGGGTGCAGTGCTCACTCAGGGCTCAGTGAGGTGAGGGCTGAGCAGAGGGTGCAGTGCTCACTCATGGCTGGGCTCAGTGAGGTCAGGGCTGAGCAGAGGGTGCAGTGCTCACTCATGGCTGGGCTCAGTGAGGTGAGGGCTGAGCAGAGGGTGCAGTGCTCACTCAGGGCTCAGTGAGGTCAGGGCTGAGCAGAGGGTGCAGTGCTCACTCATGGCTGGGCTCAGTGAGGTGAGGGCTGAGCAGAGGGTGCAGTGCTCACTCAGGGCTCAGTGAGGTGAGGGCTGAGCAGAAGGTGCAGTGCTCACTCAGGGCTCAGTGAGGTCAGGGCTGAGCAGAGGGTGCAGTGCTCACTCAGGGGCTCAGTGAGGTGATCTCTGGGTGCTCAGAGCTCCTCCCAGCCCAAACCCCTCCTGGAGAGACCCCTCTGGGCAGGTTCTGTGCAGGCTTTGCTGCTGTGCCCATGGGCCAGGGCAGGGCTGGGCAGGGACTGTGCCCCAGCTCCAGGTGCAGAGTCCAGGCCACATCCACGGCACGAGGGGCAGCAGCAAATCTGTTATGAAAGTGGCCTAATTATAATGAGCAGCTTTCCCCCTGGCTGGAACAAGTGGACTAGAAAATTGTACTAGACTTTTCATTCAGAGACTATTAAACAGCAGAGGAAGGGAGAACAAAATATAGCTTTTGTCACAGCTCTTTTTATTTCCTTTTTTTTTTTTTTTTTTTGTATAGAGTCCTGCACATGGTCAGAAATTAGTTTCAAATTAATTTAATTATCATATTTAGTATTTGGTTTGTGATTTTTTTATTTTAACCTGCATAAGCCCCCTTGGTGTTACATTTCTGGTGGCCCCAGGGAGGGGAGAGATCAGGCTGGGGGCAGAGGGGATCCCAGGGCATCGTGCAGGAACAGGGGCTGGAGGAGGGCAGGTTTGCATTGGGCATTAGGAAGAAATTCTTCAACCCAAAGAAGTCTCTTGTTCTCTGGGTTTCACACAAACTCAGGTTTTGTGACCTGCTCCAGCTTTGGTTTCTTGGAGTGGGTTTGGTTTCTGCACCCACAGTTCCAAGCATCAGCCCACAATATTTACCCTGAGCTGTTCTCAGAGGGGTGCTGGGTTCCCCCATGATTTATTGGAGCTGGGCTGACCACATCAACCCCCCAAGCACGTCTGGGGCTCCATGGGCTCCTCCTGAGTGTTCCCTTCCCCTTTCTGCATTCCTGGCTCCTGGTCTGGCTCTGCCCTGAGTCACAGCCACCTCAGCCCGCAGAGATAAAGAAATGCACTGAGTCATCCTTAACCTTCCATTCCACTCTTTAATCTGCATTAGTACCTCAAAACAATATCCCTTCTGAGCCCTCCCTCAGCTAATCTTGCGAGAGGAAAACGGATTTGGACATGTATAAAACATGGAAAGTCACAGAACCAAAAAAGTGGATGAAATTCACAGCAATCAAGCTTTTCAAGGCAGCCAGCCCAGAACCATCACACTGGAATTAAAAATAAATTTGGCTACAGGAAATCATTCTCCTGCGCTGCTCCCCTCGGTGGGCTGGTGTAGGAGGGCAGGAGGCACAGAGCCCGAGGCTGGGGGAGCTCAGCAGGGCTGGGTGCAGTGCCAGGCACACACACAGCAGTGCCCAGGGCACAAGGGGAGCTCAGCAGGGCTGGGTGCAGTGCCAGGCACACACACAGCAGTGCCCAGGGCACAAGGGGAGCTCAGCAGGGCTGGGTGCAGCCCCACACACACACAGCAGTGCCCAGGGCACAAGGGGAGCTCAGCAGGGCTGGGTGCAGCCCCACACACACACACAGCAGTGCCCAGGGTCAGCTGGGCTCCCAGTTAGAGTGGAGTCCTGTGGGCTGGGAGAGACAGGAGGGAGGGACAGGGACACTGCTGGGGACAGGGGACAGCCATGGGGACAGGGGCACTGCTGGGCAACAGGTTGGGTGTGGAAGAGAAATGGACTGGAACAGAATTCCCAGCTTTGCTGTGGCTGCCCCTGGATCCCTGGCAGTGCCCAAGGCCAGGCTGGACATTGGGGTTTGAAGCACCTGGGACAGTGGGAGGTGTCCCTGCCATGGCAGGGGAATGGAATGAGATGAGATTTCAAGTCCCTGCCAACCCAAACCAGTCTGTGCATTTCTCCCCCGTAAGAATTCTGTGCTTGTAGAATTGTTTTGTTTGTTTGGGTTGGTTTTGGTTTGGTTTGGTGTTTTTCCTTGCTTTGTTTGCTGTTACTTTTCCCTTTTGTTTAGCTCTGTGTTGGGTGGCATGTTCTGCTCTGGCAGCTGCTGCAGCACCCCAGATTCTGTGATTTGCTGGGGATGTTGGCCCGGGCTGCCCCCAGCCCTGGTGTCGTGCTTCCCTCCCAGCAGAGTCCGCACCCTCACCCTGTTCTGGGGGTGCTTTTTAACATTCCTGGGCCTCAACAAAACAGACACTGTTCCTGTCGTGCTTCCAAAAACATTTTCACCAGTAAGAAATTCTTTAAATAGTCCTCACAGAGTGAGGCTGCTAATTTGCATGACAGCTTGATTAAACGTAACCTGCTTCCACACTTAATTTATATTGAAACTGCCCAACGTTTTCATTCCATGCCATTAATTTTACATTAGTAGACTGGCTTGATTATTTAAGAAGGAAGGTAATTTTATCATCTTCGTTGGTGTAAGTTCAAACCCATAGTGAAAAATGGTCTGAAAGTGGTTATAAATAACAAAAGCCTTTGCTCCACATAAAGATCTGTTGGACCTGGTGGTGTGATGCAGAGGGAAATGAAGATTTAGGTGCTTTAGTGATCATCTTTGGCTTCAGCAGAGCTTGCCTCCGTGTGGCAATGTCTATTCTGAGCGTGTGGGTTTGGGGACCCAAAGAGGGAATGTTTGAGGGTGCCTCTTGCACAGGTGCTCCATTTTCCCCAGGAAGTGATATTTTTAGGGAAATGCAGTCCCAGAGGCTCGGCAGAGCTGTGGCACTTCCCCCTTGCAGGATCTGCTCCAGGAATGGGCACAGCTCTTTGCTTTCCAGGATGCTGGGGAGCCTCTCGTTGTGCCAAGTCCTGCAGGAAAGGGCCCAGGCAAGATCCCCTAAAACTCATTTCTACTCTAATTTAATCATCTTCTCTTTCCAGGGCAAGACTAGTGCAGAAACAGAATTTTTCAGATTTCTTGCAAAACTGGAGCCTAAACTAAAAATTATTTAGGTTATCGACCATCTGTTCTCAAAGGATGGTTTAATGAATATGGCTGTGAATGCAATTTTTAGGTAAAGCTCATGAAATTCCTCTCTTTTTTTTTCCATTTTTTTTTGTTCCCTTTTGAACATTCCTATTACCCCACACTTTTGCCCTGCAGGCAGGGTTTGGATCCTTCTGGGTCCCCTTGGTTACTCCCTCATTTCCTCTCTCTCTGCTCTTGGAAGCTCAGCTCGCAGTCTCCATGAGGGTGGCACAGAGATGTTTTCTATTTCAGATTTGCAAACTGAAATGTTCACTTTACCTGCTGAACTGTCCCTGTAGATTCCTACCAAGGAGCTGACTAAAAGAGGATAAAATCCCTTCTGTCTCATTTAATCCCCAGGAAATTACTCTTCTGCCTTGGGCATCTCCCTGGGCATCTGTGCCAAGGCCTGAGCACCTTTCCAGGGGGAAATTCCTGCTGGCACTTTCAGGGATGAGAGGAAGGGGAGATTACAAAGAGGAAGCTGCTGAAAGGGACATCCCAATAAGCTGGGTCTGTTTTAAAACCAGGCTTTATGCTGGGCCTAAGTCAACAGCAGGGCAAAGATCCAGAGGTGTGCACAGCTGGGCATGGAGGAGAACCCAAAGCTTTGCTGATGTGGAAACGTGCTGGGACCTGCTTTCCCAAAGCTGCTGGCAGAGCAGAAAGGGGCAGAGCAGGGACAGAAATATTGTGTGGGAAATAAAGAATGTTTACGGGCAGAAGCTTCAGGAGCCCTGGCTAATTAGCCTGGCAGAGCGGCATTAGGCGCCCTCATTGTGCTGGAGAATGTTTTAATGTCAGAAACCTCCCAAAACCCAATCTTGGCAAAAAACCCATGGTGCAAACTAATGACTAAAAGCTGAAAGTGAACAATTCCAACTTAACTCTGAAGGGAGGGTTTTAGAGGCAATTAGCTGCTGTTTTCTCATTTCTCCATGTTTCTCATTTCTCCATATTACTCATGTCTCCATGTTTTCTCATGTCTCCATGTTTTCTCATTTTTCCATGTTTATTTTCTCATGTCTCCATGTTTTCTCATTTTTCCATGTTTATTTTCTCATGTCTCCATGTTTTCTCATTTCTCCATGTTTATTTTCTCACGTCTCCATGTTTTCTCTGGGAGCTCTCAGGATGTTTCAGACAACACCCCAAGGGCCTGGGGTGGGTGCCAGATGCGTGTGGGTCCTGCCAGGCTCCCAGGGGTGTTTCAGGGTGATGGGAATCTGCTGCCCGGGTTTAATGAAGATATCCCCATCTTTGGGATCTAATTTACTGACTGTCACTGTTCATGAAATCTCTCCCAGTAAAACTCGGGGTCTGACACTGCCAGGGACAGAGACAGAATCCATTTCAGGTGAGCACAGAAATTCAGCCTGTGAGGTACCTGCGACTGTCACAGGTGAAAATCTCTGCTAATGAACTGTGTATTAGTGGGAGACAGGAAGAGAACTCCCTCGGTCTCTTAATTTACTTTGAATAATTCATTAGCTCGCACTCCTCACCCATGGCAGCCGTGGGTAAATCCCACTCTGGAGCTGCTAATTAAAGTTGCAGGATGAAGGGAAGCTACTAATGAGATGCGAGACAAGTCCTCCAACAATGCAGAGGCACTTGTAGGCACACCAAGTTTATTGTTGGCTTTCACGGGAGGGCAGGGAGCGCTGAGGAATTCACAGCAGGACTGGATCACTGCACAGCTCCTGGCAGGAGGCAGAGGGACAGGAGCACAGGGAACAGCTCAGGCTGGGCCAGGGGAGGGTCTGGATGGACATCAGCAGGAATTTCCCCATGGAAAGGGGGTCAGGGATTGGAACTGCCCAGGGAGGGTTGGAGAGCCCATCCTGGAGGTGGCACTGAATGCTCGGGGCTGGGGACAAGGGGGAAATTGGGCACAGCTGGGACTCGATGGGCTGGAAAGGCTTTTCCAGCCTCAGGGATGCTGAGAGGAGTAGGAATTATCTGTGGCACCAAGATGGGTCCTTAGTGGTCATCCAAACACATGGAGATGGAGAACAGTGCAGTATTTCACATTTTTATTATATATAAAAGAATAGAGACAATAAATCTGTGTGGACTTTACCAGACACTTTTATGGATAAATACACTGCTAAAATATCATCTCTGTGCCAGGTCATGTTTCATAGGTTATAGCAAACCCTTGTTACCTGAGTGAGGGTCTGGGTGTGCCATGTGGTCAAGGGTGTGGATCTCACGGGATGAAAACACAGCAACAGCTTTGCACGGTAGAAATTAATATTTCTGCTGTTTGCTTCTACAGTGTAGGATGTAGAAATTGAATGCCGTGTGCATAGTAAACAAAATTGCCTTTTTGTGGTTGGTGTTGTCGGGTTTGCTCACTACACAGAAATTTGTGATGTTGCAACACTTTTAAATGTGTTTTCTGCTGGTTGGGAATGAGATATCCAGAGATCTGTGTGGGGACATGGAGAGGGACAAAAATACATTTTTAATGATTATTTTCAATGTACAAATTGCAGCTTGCTGCTCAGACAAATTCAGCTGAGTTCAAGCACTTTATCTTACTCAAGAAAATATCTCCCAGAGAAACAGAGCAGCAGAGCCCCCCTGAGCCCAGGCCAGGAGGGTGAGAAACCCTGGGAAAGCTTTTCTGGAACAGCTGCTTTCCCTGTGCAAACAGGGAAATGCTAACTGCACCTTCCTAATACAGCAAATTGAGCTGGAGCTGAGACACACATAGCTGCGATTTAAAATGCAAGCCACCTCTGCAAATCAATACGAGCTCTATAAAAAGGGTTCAAAACGGTGATGCAAATGAATGCTGAGGTGCAATATTCCTGTCAGGCACAACACACTGATCCCTGCCACTCACAGGCTGCTGCTGTCTGTCTGTGCGCTGTGACAGAGCCAGGACTGCGAGGGAAGGCAGCTCCCAGCTTGGACCGAGCACAAAGCTCGGTTAAAGCTCTGATAAAGCCGCAGCAGCAGCAGCAGGGTCCTGTGGGTGTCCTGTGGGTGTCCTGTGGGTGTCCTGAGGGTGTCCTGTGGGTGTCCTGTGGGTGTCCTCTGGGTGTCCTATGGGTGTCCTGAGGGTGTCCTGTGGGTGTCCTATGGGTGTCCTCTGGGTGTCCTATGGGTGTCCTGTGGGTGTCCTGAGGGTGTCCTGTGGGTGTCCTGTGGGTGTCCTGTGGGTGTCCTGTGGGTGTCCTATGGGTGTCCTGTGGGTGTCCTGTGGGTGTCCTGAGGGTGTCCTGTGGGTGTCCTCTGGGTGTCCTGAGGGTGTCCTATGGGTGTCCTGAGGGTGTCCTGTGGGTGTCCTGTGGGTGTCCTATGGGTGTCCTGTGGGTGTCCTGTGGGTGTCCTATGGGTGTCCTATGGGTGTCCTGTGGGTGTCCTGTGGGTGTCCTATGGGTGTCCTGAGGGTGTCCTGTGGGTGTCCTGAGGGTGTCCTGTGGGTGTCCTGTGGGTGTCCTATGGGTGTCCTGTGGGTGTCCTGTGGGTGTCCTATGGGTGTCCTATGGGTGTCCTGTGGGTGTCCTGTGGGTGTCCTATGGGTGTCCTGAGGGTGTCCTGTGGGTGTCCTATGGGTGTCCTATGGGTGTCCTATGGGTGTCCTGAGGGTGTCCTATGGGTGTCCTCTGGGTGTCCTGAGGGTGTCCTGTGGGTGTCCTGTGGGTGTCCTGTGGGTGTCCTCTGGGTGTCCTGTGGGTGTCCTCTGGGTGTCCTGAGGGTGTCCTGTGGGTGTCCTGTGGGTGTCCTATGGGTGTCCTGTGGGTGTCCTGTGGGTGTCCTATGGGTGTCCTATGGGTGTCCTGTGGGTGTCCTGTGGGTGTCCTATGGGTGTCCTGAGGGTGTCCTGTGGGTGTCCTATGGGTGTCCTATGGGTGTCCTATGGGTGTCCTGAGGGTGTCCTATGGGTGTCCTCTGGGTGTCCTGAGGGTGTCCTGTGGGTGTCCTGTGGGTGTCCTGTGGGTGTCCTCTGGGTGTCCTGTGGGTGTCCTATGGGTGTCCTATGGGTGTCCTGAGGGTGTCCTCTGGGTGTCCTGAGGGTGTCCTGAGGGTGTCCTGAGGGTGCCCTGGTGCCTGGGGAGCTCCTGGAACCCCCCTCCTGCAGCCTGTGTGGGGTTTGCAGCTTTGAATGAGAAAGTGGAGCTTCCTCGTTATACACAGTGACAGATAATCTGCACAAGGACTCATTAGCAGAAAGTGTAATTATTGCATCTTGCATTGAAAATTGCTTAAACCTCTATTCTTGACAAATAAAGCAGCTGACCCTTGATTAAAGGAGATGATGGGTGTGAGTAATTAAGGCCACACTAAATGTAATACATCTTCAAAGCAGCCCTGTGCAATTTGTCTTCTCTTGCCTCTTTTGAAAGCTTCCCTTGCTTGTTTGAGGCTGTTCCTCCAAGGATTCTGAGTAACTGAATTATTTTGCTGGTTGGTGAATTGGAAAATAATTTCCTAACCTTGATCATAAAAGTTCTGGGAAGCACCTGGGCTTCTTCATGGCATGAGAAATCCACTTAGTGGCAGAACAACTGTCATTTGAAAAAAGTGTTCCCTGGGAGTTGTTGGAGAGGAAGGTGAGCATAGTTTCTATTTTAACCTTATGTTATAACTTAAAACTGTATTTAACACACTACTTAAGAAATTTAACGCAGCATAACTTTCTAACACAACACATATACATTTTAATATTTGTGAAAAGCCAATCATAAAATACACATTTTCCACACACTGCAATGCTTTTGCTTTTACAACACGTATTTTTTTGTGTAGTACAGAACCTTGGCTTTCCATTTGGTAATTTAAATCTGTACAGGTCACAGAACCATTGCGGAGGGGCTCATCTTTTCCTGATCTGAAATGGTTCTCTTGCTGTAAATCAAATACACATCGATGTGTTTGTGTTCAGGAATTAATTAATTTCTCTCACAGTGATATAAAATCAGTGTTCCATAATCACTCTTCTGCCGTTCTGGAGGCTGCCATGGTGGAATCTTTGTGCCATGGAAATCCCAAGGGCACAGGACTCTGCCATCAGATTCTATAAACTGTGGAAATCTTTGTTCCTCAGATTAGAAATCCAAAGGCTTTCAGATTAAAGGAAAAGGAAATTTTCCCCTCTCCCTGTCATCTGGGAATGCCCAGGAGCTGGATCTATCTCACGTGTGGACAGGACACGACAAAAAATCCAAACCTGGAACCACGGAACTGTCCAATGTGCTGAGCTGACAGGACGCAGCAGGGCCCAGAACTCCTCCTGCTTTCTCTGGCACAAACAGGAATGGAGCTCTGCAGCCTGGCTGGAGAGGGCCAGACCTTGCCATGGGCAGGGCAGAGCTGCAGCTGGTGCCAGCAGAGCCAGATCTGCTGCTCCAGCCGCTGCCAGGGGAGTGCGAACCACGTCAAGGGCTGCAACAGCAGCTGGTTTGTGCCCAGGGCCACAGCAGGGCAAGGGATGGCTCAGGAGATGGGAGTTCAGTCCTGGGAGGCTCCAGAGAGCTGCTCCAGCTTCCCAGGGTGATCCATTTTGGGTGGGAAAACAGATCTGAGGTCCCTGTTACCTTTTCCTGATGAGATCTCACTCATTCAGTGTATTATGGGGAAAACAGGGCATGGTGGGTGCCTGTGCTGTGAGGGACCCCCTGGGACTGGATTTATATAGCAGAGATGGCCTTTGAGTCCTAGTGAAATACCAGTGTTGTACCTGAATATCTGTGTACAGCCTTGCCCCGGTGTGTCCCGGTTGTTCTTGATGGGCTGCAGCTGTGGCTGGTGGAGATAACTGGGATAAAGGGGCTGGGTTGGCCAGTCAGGAACAGCCTGGAAGGAGCTCTGACTGAGAAGGAGCCACATGCAGGAGAAGGAGTCTGTGCTGTGAAGATCTGCAGCCATAAGAAAACACCAAGAGAAGGTATGGGACTCTAGAAATCTAATAACAACAGTATGGGACTCTAGAAATATGAATACAACAGATTTACAGCCCTGGAGCTGCAGCTGCCCCAGCCTGGCTGCCCCTGACTCTCCCTCCTGTGCTCCTGCACAAAGTGGGGCTTCACTCCAGAGCTGCTTCCAGAGGAAGACAGACACCTCTTCTCTTCCTGAGAGTTGTCTCAGTGACTAATTTGTGCTATTTCGGTGATAAATTAGTCAATATTGCTGAGTAGCCACGTCTTAAATCCCGTTTTTGTTTCCTTGGGCCCTTCAGGAGTCATTTTTAGTCTGGCCACGAATGTTGTCTGTAGAGAAAAAATTGCCAGCAGTGAGGCTGGCCCTGGAACGTGTCTGTGCTTTCCTTGCCACCTGAATTTTCCATTTCCTTCCCACAAATGAGAGTGAAGTTTGGTAACACAAGTGGGAGTTGTGACTTCTATCAGAATTAGAGAATAGATTCACCCGGTTCTTTTCATCTGAGCCCAAAGGCAGGCTCTGCACATCCGAGTTCCCATCTCCTGCTCTAATTTCCCAGGCAATCTCAGCAATCTGGAGCAAGTGTGGTTTTATTTAAGGTGGGTGCTGCTGACATGACTATAAACACTCCCCAAAGCCCTCACCCAGCCCAGTGATTTCTTTGTGTGAGCAACAGGCAGAGAATAAATATGAAGAGCAGGACTTCGAGGCAACTTAATAAAGCTGCACTGCTGTCAATGCAGCGAGGGCAATTTCAGTGGTTTAGAAGGAGAATGAGTGTAAAATATGAGATGAGGCTGTGCTGCCAGCGTGGGACAGGCTGCAGGCAGAGATGGATGTGAGCTGAGCTCGGGGGTCTGCCATCCCCAATTCTCCACCCACACGCTCATTTATTTTCATTTAATGTGTTTTAATACCAGCATTTGGATCTGCATGCAGTTTGAACTGCGTTATCTGCATAGAAATGCCTGGGTGGTGGCTGAGAGTCCTCAGAGATGTTTGTGAATCTGGAGACAGATTTATTATTCCTGTTAGTGTCACAGGACCCCAGACTGGGTTGGGCTGGGAGGGACCTTGAAGCTGATCCCATTGCTCTGTTCC
This sequence comes from Ammospiza caudacuta, assembly GCF_027887145.1. Taxonomy (NCBI): domain Eukaryota; kingdom Metazoa; phylum Chordata; class Aves; order Passeriformes; family Passerellidae; genus Ammospiza; species Ammospiza caudacuta. The sequence goes on along the minus strand of NC_080599.1, from coordinate 48,147,138 downwards.
ATGGCAGGGACACCTCCCACTGTCCCAAGTCCAGCCTGGCCTTGGGCACTGCCAGGGATCCAGGGGCAGCCACAGCTGCTCTGGGGATTCTATTCCAGAGAATAGAACAATTCCCAATTGCCAGGGACCAATTGCCAGTCTCCCATCCGTGCCTGCCCTCCAGCCATTGCCCATGTCCTGTGTGACTAACCCTGAGGTGTTTGTGCCTGGCTTGGCTTTAGCCTTGCTGTGGGGCAGCAAGGATTGCCGTGGGGAGCTGTCACTGTGAGCTTTCCAGAGAACCCCACACCACCTTGCTTTGACAAATCAAATTATTCCTCTCATGATGTGAATGAGATCCCTGGGATGCAGGAAAAGAGGAGTGGGGCTTAATTCCCCCCTTGGAATTGCAGGGTGCTGTCAGTGCCTGCTCCAGCTTGCTCTGCACTAGCAATGAGAACAGCTCTGCACGGCTGAGAAAACCTCTCCTGTCACTGAGAGGAGCCCTCCTGGACTGTGGGGAGCTGTGGCAGAGCAGAGCTGCAGCCAGGAGGAGGAGGAGTGTGACGGTGTTCACAGGGCTCTGAGGATGAGGGAAGAGATGAGGATCTGACTCCATGGTTCAGAAGGCTTGATTTGTTATTTTGTGATATATATTACGTTAAAACTATACTAAAAAAACAGAAGAAAAGGTTTCATCAGAAGGCTAGCTAAGAATAGAATAGAAAGGAAAGAATGATAACAAGGGCAGCTGTCTCAGACATCCTATAGAGGGACAAACCATCTTGAATAGCCACAAGAATGTATTAGAGAGGCACAGAACCCTTGGCCAGAGCCCTCCCCAGCCCTGGGGTGTTGTCTGGGTGGGAACAGGGCGAATGAAGCCCTGGGATGGGGCAGTGTTTCTGGGAAAAGCCTGAGCTTTGGTGGATTTTCCAGAAGTGCTCACAAATAGTTTCAGCATGTGCAGCACTTCCTCTGACCCCTCCCGTGGTTACCCTTGGATCATCTGCTTTCCTGGCAGGACACTCCAAACCCCACAAGGGTTTGACATCAGCAGCTCCAGCTGGTTTCCAGCACACACTCAAATCAGGTTTTCCTTCAAGATCACTGGCCTGGAGGAGCTGTGCTGATACCTGGCTGCAGGGGTGTGTTGGGGTTACTGACTTTTAATGGATTACAAAGCACTCAGTGGCCAACTCTCTGGAATTGTTTTTCTCAGCTAACAAATATTTCTCTATATTTTAGAAGAAGTTAAGTCTCTTTTATTTTCACCTTTACTTGAAGCATGATTAAAAAAAAAAAAAAAAACTGTGGATTTTGGAATGAAGGCAAGCAAGAAAAATATTTGTTTCTCTCCTCCTCAAAATAGGATTTTTCTTTGTTTAACTTTCTTTCCCAGCTGAACACTTTGGGAGATTTAGAAGCGTTTTTGATGCAGCGTGGTAGCGAGCAGCGTTATCAGCAAATGGCCCGTTGCTTCAGCATCAATATCATCCCTGCAGCAGCACCTGCCTCTGCGGGAGGGGAGCAGCTGCTGGGCTGGGAGCACAAATGAAACCTTGATGGATTCACCGCCGGTTCCCATTCCCATGCTCATTCCCTCTGTGCTGCTCTGGCTCAGCCCCAGTGCCAGGGAGAGCCAGGCTGGGCTGGGAGAAGCAGAGCCCCCCTGGATTTGTGTGCAGGTTTCTGTGCTGTGAATGGAGAGTGAGGCTGCAGTGAGACGGATTTGTGTCCTGGGCAGTGGGGACAGGACACAGAATGGCTCCCAGTGCCAGAGGGCAGGGCTGGGTGGGACACTGGGAATTGGGAATTGTTCCTGGGGAGAGCTGGGATGGAATTCCCAGAGCAGCTGTGGGGAAACACTGCCCTCGATGGCTCTGCAGCCTTGTGTTCTCTGCTCAAACCCCCAGATCCATTCTGACAGGCTCTGATATGAGCAAATGTGGCCAAAGAGATTTTTCCTCATTGGGGCAATGCCTCATTCCTTTTCTGTTGCTTTTATAGCTTGCTCTGAGAAGATTGAGATGTTTTATTCCTACTCCATTAGAAAATAAAACACTGGTGCAAACAAAATGTTAGTTTGAGAAACAAAGTGTGAGAAATCGGCTGTGATTACACTGTGGTGGAAAATCTTCCTGTTTTATTGAGACATAATCAGTGTGGATCAGTTCTGCTGGGAAGAGCAAGCTGCTGTGATCAGAGCAGCCCAGGGACCTACAGCCAGAGGGAAAATGTGTGTGCAAAGGCTGCTCACCCTGCCCAGAAACTCACCCACATGTGACCTCACATCTTCCTGATAGGGACTTAGAAAATGTTCTCCTTTGAATCCCTTCTCTGCAATTCCCATAAACCTGGGGACTGCAAAGTTTCCTATTCCAGTCACTTACCCCTCCAGCATTAATGGAGAAACCTCGGCCAGAATTCTTTTCTCATTATGCATTCCTTAAAAACACAAACCTCAAACCCACAACTGAAGAGCTTTTTCTTCCTGAGTCCAAGTGTGTCAGCTCCAAATTCATGGGATCGTTGCAGGTGGAAAGGTTTGTTCCTCCTGACAGCTGTCAGCTTCACTGGGGATGCAAATTAATATTGAAGGGCAACAAATGAATGGCAGGAGAAATCTTGAAAATCTCCTCAGCCCGAGACATTCGGGTGCAGACTTTTAATGCACTAAAATATTAATTGCAAGTAGGCAAATTACTGGGGGATTGAGAGGGTTGGTTTGTGAGGGGAAGGAGCAGAGCCCTCTGACAGGCCCAGAGGAGACAAAGCAAAGCATGTCAGAGCCCACCTGGACAAACAGACACTGGGGGAACTTGGGTACTTCAGTGGAGGAAATCGAATTTCTGTCATTATCACTCAGTTGTTGCTTGCATCTTTCCACAGCTAAATTATTTTACAAATGTTGGCCTCTCCTGTTTGATGAGAGGAAACAGCCTTGTATTGTGTCAGGGGAGGCATGGTCACATCCACCCTGGTTTTTTTGGCTGTGAATTTTTAATTCTTGCCCCAGCATCCCTGGGAGAAGCTGCAGTTGTCAGAGTATTGGTTGTAAAGATTTACTTCTGTTGGAGTGCTGTGGTACTTTGTGCTATAAACCTCAGGACTGGAGAGCAGCACAGGAAAATTTGGGCCGAGTAATTTTTCCGGATCAATAAATGCATCCGTGAGCAGAAGGGGCTGGAGGCTGAGCCCTCATCCATCACCGGCCCTGGAACCCAGTCAGGCCCAGAGCTTTGTCATCCCAGCCCTGGCGCTGGGCACAGCGCAGCTCTTGCTCACAGAAAATGAATTTATTGACAGCTGGGCCAGGATCGATGAGAGCCCGGCTCTTCCTTGGGCAGGAGCTCTCCCGTTGGTGAGCAAGGAAAGGCTGGGGATGGGTGCAGGGACAGCCCAGCCTGGAGCAGGGCAGGGATTTGTTCCACAGACAGCCCTGGGCACCTGGCAGATCCATAGCTCCAGGGTCAGCACACCAGAGAGTTTCCATTGCATGCTGTGTGCAATGGAGCAGACCAATAAATAATTAATAATTAATAGCAAATAACAGGAAAGGTTCCTGCCCACTGCCAGGCTCTGGAGCTGTCCCTGGCTATTCCCACACGCCAGCTTCCCAGAGGGGCTGGGAGCAGAATATTGCACTGGGGCAGGAATTTCTGCTTCTGTTCTCCAAAAGAGATCCATTTGCAAGAGGTCAGTTTCACACAGCATTCCCTGAGTGATCTGTTTAGCTTTTCCTGATGCATTTTTTCCTGATATGTTTTTAGTTGCATTTTTAGGTATAACTCTTGATTTGCTTCTGGTCAACAACACTCCCTTCTCAGTGCTGGTTATCTTTTATATGTCATAGAGTGAATTAATTATAGCAGGGGAAAAACCTCTTGGAATGCAGTTTGTGCATGTGTTTGTCACAGCGATCTGTTTAGTGAGACGCAATTAAATCAAGGGAAATCTAATGGGATAGAAAATCAGACCTCCCCAAGGGAACTGCTTTGGTTCCTTGGCAGCTCAACAGGAACACGTGCATGATAATCCCAAGGGTTTAGAAATACGCAGAAATAAAGTTATTACTGCTCCCATGGGAAGGGGCTGCCAGGGCAGTGGGGCAGTCACTGTCCCTGCAGGTATTCAGAAAATGTGTGGCAGTGGCACTCTCTGGTGTCCCTGTGGGCGTGGGGGTGTGCAGACAAAGCCTGCACTTGAGGATCCCGGATCCTTCCCAATCCTCCCAGGTCTGGGATTCTGGGATTCGTTCTCCTGCTGGGGTCAGGCTGGCTGGTGATCGCTGGGAGCATCTCCAGGTGTTGGGAAGTGTGCTCTGGAACTGTGGATCCCCACAGGGATTTGGCTCAGGAGGGCTCCGAAAAGAGAAGCACAGAACTATTGAGGCTATTGGAAAAGGGACTCAGCCAGCCCAGGTTCTGCTCAGGTGCCACCGCCCCACCGAGCAGCTCCACTGTGAGCCCTCCTGTCCCCTCCTGTGCCTGCAGTGGTTATCTCCTTGTCCCTCTGCAATGAGCACGCCTGTTTTGGTCTGGGGGCGCGAGGGGCTGCGGTGTTCGAGGGGTTGTTTTGTGGGGCGCGTCTCTCCAGCAGGGCCTGGCTGAGATCCCCGCAGCCCCAGCAGGATGGAGAGCCCACCCCGGGGATGTGCTGGGCTGCCAGGAAAGGTTTGATTTCCCCTGCATCTCCTGGTGCTTTAGCACTGAACCTCTGGGAATCTGAGAATCTGGTGGTCAGGTCATTCCCTTCCTTCAGCAGACAGGAATGTTCCCACCCCTGGAATGTTCCCATCCCCTGGAACAGCCCTGCAATCCCTGCGGGAAGGGCCCGGCTCCGATCACATTGCATATGCAAATCGGGTAATTAGTCAGTAGCTCACACAATTGCACATTTTGCATGGGTAATTCTGCAGACCGGGCCTCAGGTGCGGAGTGCTCATCGTTTTCCACACGTGCCGCTCATTGATTTATTTCAATGCCTCTTTTCACACCCAGATCTCTGTGTGCTCTGAGCAGCAGAAGCTCCCGTCCCTTGGAAAGGCAGGGCTGTGCTGGATTGCAATTTCCCAGGGGAGGGGAGAACAGTTCTCTTCATTTTCACTCCATAGTTTGTTTATAATGGGAATGTGCTCTTGGTAGAATATTTGCAATAAAAAGCTTTGAAATTGATTAAATGCCTGAGGTTCCTCTTGGCCATTAACCAAAGCTGGCAGCCATTTATTGCTCTGAGCAGAGCAGGCAGCAGAGATAATCCCCTCAATGTAATCAGTCCCTGCAAGAGAATGAAGTGTAAACAGCAGCGGGGTGATGTCAAAGTTCGGGATTTGGGGAATGATGCGGGAATATCACATTACCAGCACCAGGAGCTTTCCTGCAGCCCTGGGACACTGGTGGCCTCCCTGGGCTCCCCAGGAAGCATCACCCACACCCCAAACTGCCCAGTTCCTGTCCAGCTGTGGACAAAATATCTATTTCTGGAACAGGCACCTGAGTTCATTTTTCACTGGAGCTCTGGGTTTTCTAGGCCGCCTGCTTACCCTAAATATTCTCCCTCTGCAGTCTCTGCCTGTGTACAACAGACCCAATTAGTCAGATCTCAATCAGCCCCAGCCCGGGTTTAATGAGGGCTCCTTTGAAGCTGGATCCTTGGGGCTGAGGCAGTTCCCTGTCCCCTCCTTGGGAGAGCTGCTCCACTTCTCCTGCCAGTGTTTGCTCTCTGCCTTCCCAAGGCTGCTGGTGCTTGGCCAGGACACTGGGATGGGGGTTGGGGTCTGCTGTGGCAGGTCAGACCCTCCAGGGAACCCAGGGAACCACGGTGGAGTTATGGGGTGGAGATGGTCCATGACAGGAGCTCCTTCTGCTCCCAGCACCTGCAGCAGCCCCAGAGCTGCAGCTCCTGTGGTGAGCCCAGCCCTGCAGGAGCCCCTGGTGGGCTGACATGCCAATCCCTTCAGGACAGGGTGTCTGGCGTGGCCCTGGTGTGTCTCCGTGTTCTCCTAAAGTTCTTCTAAGCCTTCTGTTGTTTACATTTTTTGTAATGGAGTTTCTCACACACTTTTCATGTAAATAATGATTGTTTTGCATTCCTTTCTGGAAGAGGAGAGAATTGATGAACTGTTAGTTTGACTAGCGGAGAAGTGACAACTTCATCTTCCAATCCAGGATCACTTTTGGAATTCTATGAATATCAGGGTCCAGAAACAAACTGCCCTTTTTTTGCCTTGGACATCTCAGAGTGGGAGTGTCATTCATACTGCAGCACTGGTGGGCTGAGATCCCAATCCCTTCAAGACAGGGTGTGTGTGGGGTGTCCCTGGCCCTGCAGGAGGTGCCCAGGCTCACAGGAATGTTGTGGGCCCTGTTTTGGGTCACAGGGATGTTGTGGGCCCTGTTTTGGGTCACAGGGATGTTGTGGGCCCTGTTTTGGGTCACAGGGATGTTGTGGGCCCTGTTTTGGGTCACAGGGATGTTGTGGGCCCTGTTTTGGGTCACAGGGATGTTGTGGGCCCTGTTTTGGGTCACAGGGATGTTTTGGGGCCTGCTGTGGCTCTCAGGGATGTTGTGGGCCCTGTTTTGGGTCACAGGGATGTTCTGGAGCCTGTTTTGACTCACAGAGATGTTTGGGGCCTGTTGTGGCTCACAGGGATGTTGTGGGGCAGGACTGGGCTCAGGCTGGGACCAGCGGTCCCTCCCTGGCAGGGGCTGAAGGGCTCAGGGTGTCCCCAGGCCAGGAGCTGCCTCTGCTCCTGGCAGGGCTTTGCTCTGCCTGCTGCCTTCTGCTCTGGGCTCTGCCATGCAACAGCCCGGCCCTGGGACACAAGTTTCCAGAATTCATCTTTTGCTGATCCTCTCCTTGCCAAACACATGCCTCCCTTCAGACCTGAGTGCTGGCTGGCAGCATGGATATTGTCCTGGAGCTTTAGAGATGGCAAACGTGTGGGTTCCAGGTCCAGGAGATCCTTGGGAAAGCTTCAGAGGTGCTTGTCTGAGAAATTAAAGTCATCACCTGGAAAGGACAATATTTACAGTATCTCTCTGCTTCCATTTCACAGCCTCAGTGTAAATCCTGGCTTCCACACAAATTTATTATTTACCTTTGTCATTGGAGACCTTGTCTGGAGTTATTTATCATATATATTGTGTGTGATTATATTTCAACTTCAAATTACCACTGGCAGACACGACCATGCCTTGGCATCTCTCTTTATTACACTTTGTGCTCAGCAATTCATTTTGCCTGATGGAGCCAGGGTGTCACACGGGCAGGTTCCATGATTTATTGCTGTGCTTCCAGACTTTTTGTCTTGAGCCTCCACCTGTTCCCCAGCTGTTATTGGAGCATGTGTCTCACTTTGGGAGGCTTGGAGCTGCGTCTATTGCAATTCCTCTTTGTAATCCCACTGATTACGTGGGGCTCTGTAATCAGCACTGGAAATCTCCTGCTCTTCTCCCTTGTTCTGGGTGTGTGTACAACCCACAGCAGATTGCAAATGCTGCTTGCTCTGCTCAGCTGGGACATCAAAGCAAACTCTGATTTAAGCCTAGGTAGCTCAGAGGTCAAAAGCAACAGCACTGAGGTGTGCAGGAACCAGTGAGCAGTGGCACTGTGGGATCAGGGAATGACGGGCTGGGCTGGGCTGGGAGGGACCCTAAACCCACCCGGTGAGATGCATTTGTTAAAGGGCATCCACTTTATTTGGGGTATAATGCTAACACTGGACTGTGTCTAGTTGTTCTTCCTAATTCAACCTGTGGCATGTTCAAGGAAATTGTTCATAACAGGAAGATTTTCTTCCCTCTCCAAGTGTTTCATAATTCTGATAGCATCAGCTCCTGTACAGCCACACTGCCAAATCTGTGCCTTCAGTGAACACCTGGCACCACGCCAGTGGCACACCTCAGGGTTGCTGCCACGCCTGACCAAAAGCTGATTGAGTTTTCCCCAGGGGTTTCTGCTGCTTGTCCCTGTGATGCCAGGGTGGGGTTTTTCAGGTCAGGGCTGACTGAGCAGCAAGAGGCAAGAATCTGCTTTGCCATGAGGACTCTCCACCATCCCAGGCTGCAGTAACTGCTTTGGGATTTTGGTGTTTGGGTTCCACAGTGGCGAATGGAAGGACTGGGACAAGATGACCCTTAAGGTCCCAAGCCTTCATTCTGGGATCAGGCTGTATAACAGTACTGTTAATTATTTTCAGCCACACAGTCGGTAAAAGAGCAGAGGGTTCCCAGCCAGTTTTGTGTCTGTGCAGCAGCAGGGCTGGGCAGGGGCTGCTCCACTTTGGGATTAACTTCTGTGGGGTCCCATCCTGGACATGGGATTGGGGTGTGGGGAGGGATTTGGGCTGAGCCTCAGCCCTCCTCAGCAGTGTTTGGCCTTGAGGCAATGCTGGCTTCACTCACGTTTGGGGATATGGGCTCAAAGACAGATTTTGGGCCCATTTCTGCTGGAAATTTGCAGCAAAAAATGGCATTTTCCACTGGGCAGTAAAGGGCATTTGGTCCCTAAGTAAATGGCATTTCATTTGGCCTCCATTTAGGATTGTTCCTAGTGCCATGTGTTTCCTTTAGGATGGTTCCTATGGCCAGGTGTTTCATTTAGGACCATTTCTAGTTCCAGGTGTTTCCTTTAGGATCATTCCTCTGGCCAGATGTTTCCTTTAAGATTGTTCCTAGTTCCAGGTGTTTCCTTTAGGATCGATCCTGGTGCCAGGTGTTTCCTTTAGGATTGATCCTAGTCCCAGGTGTTTCCTTTAGGATCCATCCCATGGCCAGATGTTTCCTTTAGGATTCATCCTAGTGCCAGGTGTCTCCTTTAAGATCATTTCAATGGCCAGATGTTTCCTTTAGGATCGTTTCTAGGGCCAGGTGTCTCCTTTAGGATCTATCCTAGTTCCAGGTTTGATTGCCCCAATAGCATTCCCAGGCTCTGCCAGGTGGATTTTGGGGCAGGCAGGGACAGAACCCAGAGCACCCAGCCCCATCCCGAGGAGCCGAGCACCGCGGCTGCTCTGGAAGAGTCAGAGCTCCCTCTGCTTGCAGGCAATTAGCGACGGCGTTAATTGCACAGGCACACCAAGGGCAGGGCTGGATCTGCATGTCCCTGCAAACCGGGCTGTGTGTGCTGCTTGGGATGGGGTGTGGGCAGGAGGGTCTCCAGTATGTGTGAGGGCTTCCAGTAAATCTGAAACATAGAGGAAAATTCCTCTCCTTCTCTGTGATTTCTTAGTTTATTTATTTATCTCTTAGTAATAGCAATTATATTACTGTGAGAGACAACTGTCCATCTATATCATTACTTATCATTTTAGGTATATGTGTACATACATATACAATAATAATACAGGGATGCAAATAATATTAAATGAATTAAAAAGCAATATATTGCTTCAGTGGATTTAAATTGGCAGGTTTAAACTCGAGTCTGGTGTGAATCCCTGGCTTTGCCGATATGGTGCTTAACACCAGCTCAGGGTACTGCCCCAGATTTCCCAAGTCAGGGATTCTTTCTCCTTCTCCGAGGAGGAGAGGGAAATATCACGTGGAAACAACCTTGTTGCAGCAGATTGGAACTGACTGGTGCATTACACTTATGAGAGGAGCCTTTCTGGGGCTTAATTGCACAAAGGCCGGGCGCTGTCACTCTGTGCTGGGTGCAGGGGCTCCTCTGCACGGCTGTGCCAGTAAAGGGGCAGTGATTGGGCACGGATTGCACAATTGGCAGGGCAGGCACAGCCATTCCCCTGGTTCAGCCAGCTCTGCAAAGGTGTTTTTGTGATGAGCACAGGTTTGTTCAGAGGGCTGGGGCTGTGGGGCTGTGGGAGTGCCTGCAGGGCCATTCCCTGCAAAGAGCATCCCAGGGGATCCCCTGCCTGGGATGGAGGAGCAGGTGCTCCCAGAGCTGGGAATGCTCCAGGAGAGCCCTGCAGAGGGATCAGAGCAGCCAGGAGCTGCAGCTGAGAGTGGCTGAGTTCACTTGTTCTGCTAAGCCTGAGAGCAGGGGTTAAGGAAGGCACCTGTGTGCACAGCAACAGCCTCTCCCTGGCTGCCGAGAGAGTGCTGGAAATGAGGGTATTGCTCTCCTCCTGCCCTTCCCCACCCAGGGCAGCTTGGGGCTGGCAGCAGCTCCAGAGATGCTGGTGCGTAGAACAGTTGTTCACTGACAGACAAAGCAGGTCCCTTGTCATGACATAAAAACCCCGGCACAGATAAAACAAAAAAACCCACAAACACACAAAAAACCCCAGCAAAAGTAAACAAACAGAGAAACATCCAACCAATATCAAACCCAGCAAGCAACAAGAAATAAAGGCAGGGAGACAGAGGGAAAAGGCTCCCAGGTGTGTTGTCAGCAGGAGGGGGATGCAGCCCCTCCTGCTCCTGCCTGTGGCAGGGGATGGTGGCTGTGGTAATTCAGATTAGGATCATCTGCACCCTCATTCCACAGCATCAGAGCACTCCTGGCACAGCATTACCCCAAAGGATACCCTTGGGAACTGGGAAGCCACACTGGATTAACTGGAGGTAACCTGCTGTCCCTGGTGTGAGCTTGGTGGGCTCCTGGCAGTTTGGGGGGTGGAGGCTCTGTGTGCAGTGGGGAAGGAAAGGAGCTGCAGTAAATGAGGGAAATTCTGAGAAAATTCCTCTGTCCAGGCTTAGGAACTGAGTGCCAGGGAGTTAAATGCATCCTTGATCCTCCAGCACGCAGCAGTGAGGCTGTGAAACGCTGTGAAACACGGATGTGGGGTGTGTGTGAGCTGAATGGGAATGTCCTGGAGCAGCTGAGGCCAGCAGCCTGCCCTGGCACCGAGCTGAGGGGGCACCCAAGTGCTGGGAGGCAGCACTTCCCTCCCCATCGCAATGCAGGTCAGGATTCAACAAAACAGCAGCAACGGGCACAGTCCAGCAGCACGGGGTGGGAGAGCTGCTCCCACTGCAGAGGGGCACAGGGACTGCCCACAGCCCTCACCAGAGTGTGCAATGCCTGCTCATATCCATATTTATAATGGCTATCAACTGCCCGGTTGGTAACCAAATTCACCTAACCTCAGTGTGGTGGTCGGTCAATTAATGAGGTTATAACTGATCTGCACTGAGAGATATTGAAACGGGGGAAAGGAAAGGTAAGGTAAGGTTAGCAGAAACCTGTGTCCTGCAAGTGTTGTTGTCCATAAGTTTTTGCATATTCACCTGTGAAGCCACAGTGAACAAGGGCTGGGGGGATGCTCATAGGAGCAGCAATAAACCTCCAAAACAGGAAAAGCTTCCCAAACCATTCCAGTTACAAACAGGTGCTCATACTGGTTTGGTTTAACTTGGTTTCTCCATTCTGAAATACTTGCAGTGCTGCTACAAACCAGCTATTTGATTTACCTGTGCCTTTTTGCCATCTGCAAAAGCTGATGTACATCAGAGCTGCAAAGGGAAGTCTCTTGGAATGCTGTTTAATTTCCAGCTGGCCACTGTGGGCAGGGGGAGGATGCAGGGAGGGTTCTCCTCTGCTCTGCTGGGCTCCAAGGCTTTCCAAAGAGCCCGGGAAGATGCAGGGCACAGCTCCTTCCAGAGCCCTATCACACTGAACCTCTGAGGCCTCAAGTCAGCAAACCAGGGAATAACCACAGCGCCTGTGAGCTTTTCTATAGGCAGGGCAGTGTCTGCCTCTCTGGACACCCTGTGCCAGGGCCTTCTTTCCCAAAATCCCAGCCAAACCCACTCCCATTTGAAAGTCACCCTTCCTTGCGTCTGCCAGTTTCCTCTTCTCTTAATGGGTGAAATAATAAATATAAGTTTGTGTGAGTGTGGTGGCCACAGGTATTTGCTGCACAAGCAAAGATTCCTGGAAAAATTCTTAAATGTCGTCAATGGACATCCCTGAGCTTTCTGAGGAGAAAAAACCCCGATTTTTAGGCCGGTTTAATTGTTCTCTGAGTGGTTGTTAGTGAAGAGGTAATTCAGGCTGAGCTGGAGGAGGCTGAGCACAGAGCAGTTATTTGCCATGGTTACCCCGGCCTGAATGAAGGGACAATTATTCCGAGAGGGGCTGGAGATCCTGCTTGCTCTGCCCTCCTTCACAAGTGCTTTTCCCACTCCTTTGTGCCAGCAGCCAAAAAGGCAATTCGGTGCATTTATCCAATTTTAGAGCACGGTGTTTGTAATTAAAGAGTTTGCTGCGGGCCCGGGCTGGGGGTGAGGGGTGCCAGGAGGTGCTGGAGGCTGGCATGCAAAATCCCAGTGCTTCCAGCCCCAGGCCTGCAGGAAGGGCTGCTCTGATCCTGTGTGTCCCAACCATCCAGGGATCCCCTAAATCCTGTACCCAACCTGTATTCAATTACTGGTTTGCACATGTTGGTCCCATCAGTTTGGGGATCCCCTAAATCCTGTACCCAACCTGTATTCAATGACTGGTTTGCACATGTTGGCTCCATCAATCTGGGAGTCCCACAAATCCTGTACCCTAAACCTGTATTCTCTTATTGTCTGCACATGTTGGTCCCATCAATTTGGGGATCCCCTTAATCCTGTACCTAACATGAATTCTCTTGGTGTTTGCATATGTTGGTCCCATCAATTTGGGGATCCCCTTATTCCTGTACCCCACCTGTATCCTCTGTGTTCTGCACATGTTGGTCCCATCCATCCAGGGATCCCACAATCCTGTACCCCACCTGTATTCTCTTACTGGTTTGCACATGTTGGTCCCATCAATTTGGAGATCCCCTAAATCCTGTACCCCACCTGTATTCTTTTACTGGTTTGCACATGTTGGTGCCATCACTTTGGGGATCCCACAAATCCTGTACCCAGCCTGTATTCTCTTAGTGTCTGCACATGTTGGGCCCATCATTCGTTTTAATAGTTGTGAAAAGCCAATCATAAAATACACATTTTTCACAGGATGAAACCCCTTAACACCAAGGAGAGCAGGGCCATGGGCAGGGCTGGCCTGGCAGGGCTGGGAATGGCTGGACTCGATGCTCTGAGAGGGCCTTTCCATCCTGCATGTCTCTGGGGTCTGTGCTTGTTCTTGGGCTCTTTCTCAGGTTGTTGTGAGGTTTGCAGCCCCCAGCACCAGCTGCTGTGTTTGAGGTCTCCCTCTTTGTGCCCTTCCCCATGGAATCCTGTTGTGTTCTCCTGGAGGAGCAGGTTCCTGTTCCTCACACCTCCAGCCCAGCCTGGAATTCCTGCTCTCTTCTGTCTGCCTCTCCCTCCCTGCTCCTCTCCCATTCCCAATCCAGTGCCTGGAGCTCCTGGGAAGGGCAGAGCCAGCTCTGGGTGCTCCTGGCTGTGCTGAGAGAGGCTCAAGGCATGCAATGATCTATGAAAGCTTTCCTGGGGCACTTTGCCACTGAACACAGAGCCTTCAATTTGGGCAGATGCTTCACAGAATTTACCTTCCTCTTGTCTTGCACCCATGTTCAATAGAATGGGTTTGATCAGGGTCACTGCACCGAGAGAAATACAAGGAGCTTATTTTTCTGAAAGAGAAAAAATTAAATTCATTGTGTAGGAGCAGGTAAGGGGCAGGATTTCAAAGGAGCTGCTCCCCTTGGTGACTCCTCCTCTTCCTTCTGTGCATGTTCTAGTCAGAAACAAAGAAAAGGAAGATGAATTTGTCAAGCAAATCTGAATTATTGGGTTCTGTGTTCTCTCAGACAACAGGAACTCGGTGGTTTAATGCTGTAATTAAGTGCTGTTCTTGTCCTTTGGTTTTTCCCAAGTGCCCAGGCCGCTCCTGTTACAAAATGCTCCGAGACAGAACCGCGTAAAACATTAGAATGGGTGGTGACTTCTGCTTGGCTTTTATCTTTGAGAAGTTTAGCTTTAATATTTAACAATATTTTAATATTTAATAGATGTGGAGCTGTTCCTGCAGCTCGTTCTGCTGGCCCCTCCGGTGCTGTGCTGAGCAGCTCCCAGCTAATGGCATTGTTAGGGTGGTTGATGGTTTGCTGTTGGGCTGTTACTGATGGGGCTGTCTGGGGGCAGAGCAGGCAGGGCCCCCAGGGGCTGCTCCTGCTTCCCAAAGCTCCTCCTCAGCCTCCTCTGACAGGTCTGGGCTTCTGACAAAAGGTGTGAACAAAACCGGGGCTGTTCTGTCCTGGCTTATCAAAGGTCACTGATAAAACAGCCTCCTCCAGTGCTCCTGGAGGTGTGTGGGGATAATTCCTGCCTGGAAAACCAGGGAATCCCAGCCTGATTTGGGTGGGAAGGGACATTAAATCCCCTCCAGTGCCACCCCTGCCATGGCAGGGACACCTCCCACTGTCCCAGGCTGCTCCAGCCCCAGTGTCCAGCCTGGCCTTGGGCACTGCCAGGGATCCAGGGGCAGCCACAGCTGCTCTGGGAATTGTATTCCAGGGCCCGCCCACCCTGCCAGGAACAATTCCCAATATCCCATCCATCCCTGCCCTCTGGCAGTGGGAGTAATTTCCTCCTTGCAGGAATGATCAGGGCTGGTTCTCCTGGTTCTCTTGTTATCCTGGTTCTCCTGGTTCTCTTGTTCCTGAGTGTTTCCTGAGCTGGGTTCCCTCCTGTGCAGAGCTGCCCATGGAGCTCTGCCAGCTCCTCCTGCCTGGGGAAAGCCCAGGCGCTTCCCCACAAACCAGAGTTCTGGCACAATAAAGGGATTATCAGCAGTTTGTGGCCTGGTTTCTCAGGTGTTTGTGGGGTCAGGGGCTGCCCTTCTGTGTCCCAAGGGCTTTTGGCTGGGGAGAGGCTGCTCTCCAGCTGCTGGGGCTTGTGTGGCAGACTCATGGATAAAAGGAATTATGCACCCCAGAAATCATCCCCCAAGCACTCCTGGCTGTTTCACCCCTTCCCAGAGGATATCCCTGAGCTCCTGCCCTGCTCCCTCCCTCCTGCTCTGTGGCTGGAAGCTCAGGGAGCTGTGAGGGATCATTCCTTCTCAGCCAGGCTGGTTTAAAATGGCACCCCCAGGATTTAGAGCACGTTCCTGGCCCTACTGCTTCATGTGTGGTGGAGACAAAAATCTTCCATTCTGGAAGTGGCACAGCCACGAGCCATTTAAATAACATTGACTGGGAGGAACTCCAGGAGTGAGCTCCATCTGACAGTTCCAGGCTTAACTCATTTCAAGCAGTTTAAGCCTATATTCTATTCCCCAGATATGGAATATAGAACTAATTTCAACTGATTTCAAATAGTTTAAGCATCTATTTTAATCCCCAGGTGTGGCAAAGAGAGAAAACTACAAACAGTTGTTATTTAAAATGCAATTGAAAATAAAGCTAAAATAATAGTAATGACAATAATGTTCAGTTTTATAAGGATTATGTGCATAATAGCACAATAAATCTTCAATTTTAGAGAGTTTGCTCTTATTTTCTGATTTAAGATTATTGATGCTTTTTTGGGATAACACATGCCTTGGACTGACACAGGCAAGTGCAAGCAGAGAAGTGCACAGGAGAGCACAGAGAACACACAAGATAATGGCAATGAAAATCACAATTATTGGAGGCTCTCCTGCCCCTTCCCAGCTCTGGGCACAGACACACTAGGAGTGGCTCCTCCCCAGTGCTTCCCACTGCAGACTCCCCGTGCTTCTCCTCTCCAAAATATGAAATGGTTTTCCTCCTTGACTTGTAACAAGCCATTCTCAAATCTCCCTTACAGTCAATTAAATTCATTAATTAAAAGCAGATAAAGATCAGCGAGTAAAGGCTGAGCTAATATATGCCTAATATATTGTTGTATCATGCTTTGTCAAACATACCAGTAATTGCTCATTTAATTTATTCAGCATTACTGATTTAAATATCTTTCTGGACGTTTTGGAGTCAGTTGTCATTTGCTTAATGTCTTCTGGTTGCATATCAAAATGTCACTTTATTATTTCAATACATTATCTATGACTTTGGTTTCCTTAAAGCCTCTAATTGCTGTGACAGTGCTCACAGAAACACAGGCCTGATCTGAGAATTATCTCAATCTTAATGTGAGCAGGCAGCTCCCCTTGCCAGGAGGGTTTATTTCTGTGTCACCTTTGCATAACTGCAGTGTCGTGGGGATTGTTGTGCCCTGGCAGGGCTGCAGAAGGCAGGGCAGTCCTGCAGGGCTCGGGAAGGGCAGTCCCGCAGGAATTCTGCTGCCAGGTCTCACCAAGCTGTGTCACTGCCCTGGCTCCCTGGGGGTGTGCAGAGAGCAGGAACCAGCAGCTGTTGGAGGGTTGGGTGTTTGCGGGGTTGGGTGTTTGCAGGGTTGGGTGTTTGAGGTTGGGTGTTTGCAGGGTTGGGTGTTTGAAAGGTTGGATATTTGGAGGATTTGTGTTTGCAGGGTTGGGTGTTTGCAGGGATTGAGTGTTTGGGGTTGGGTGTTTGAAGGGTTGGGTGTTTACAGAGTTGGGTGTTTCCAGGGTTGGGTGTTTGAAGGGTTGGGTGTTTGGGGGTTGGGTGTTTGCAGGGTTGGGTGTTTGCAGGGTTGGGTGTTTGAAGGGTTGGGTGTTTGAAGGGTTGGGTGTTTGAGGGGTTGGGTGTTTGCAGGGATTAAGTGTTTGAAGGGTTGGGTGTTTGAGGGGTTGGGTGTTTGCGGGGTTGGGTGTTTGCGGGGTTGGGTGTTTGAAGGGTTGGGTGTTTGAAGGGTTGGGTGTTTGAATGGTTGGGTGTTTGCGGGGTTGGGTGTTTGCAGGGATTGAGTGTTTGAAGGGTTGGGTGTTTGAAGGGTTGGTGTTTGCAGGGTTGGGTGTTTGCGGGGTTGGGTGTTTGAAGGGTTGGGTGTTTGAAGGGTTGGGTGTTTGCAGGGATTGAGTGTTTGAAGGGTTGGGTGTTTGAAGGGTTGGGTGTTTGAAGGGTTAGGTGTTTGAGGGGTTGGGTGTTTGAAGGGTTGGGTGTTTGAAGGGTTGGGTGTTTGAGGGTTGGGTGTTTGAAGGGTTGGGTGTTTGAAGGGTTGGGTGTTTGAAGGGTTGGGTGTTTGCGGGGTTGGGTGTTTGAAGGGTTGGGTGTTTGCGGGGTTGGGTGTTTGCAGGGATTGAGTGTTTGAAGGGTTGGGTGTTTGAAGGGTTGGGTGTTTGAGGGGTTGTGTAGGTTTGAATGTGGGAGAGAAGACAAAACAAAAACAATAGCAACAAAAGTTTCAGTGAATTCTTTCAGTCCTCATGAAACCTGAAAGTGAAGAGAATTGCACTGGCACCTCTGAATTATAATGATCTGAAAAGTTTTAATTAAGTGTATAAACTGGGGGGGAGAGCTGCCTTGTGCTGGAAGAACCAGAGAATCCCACAATGGCTTGGGCTCACAGGGACCTCAAACCCACCCAGTGCCACCCCTGCCATGGCAGGGACACCTCCCACTGTCCCAGTGTCCAGCCTGGCCTTGGGCACTGCCAGGGCTCCAGGGGCAGCCACAGCTGCTCTGGGAATTCCATCCCAGCCGCTGCCCACCCTGCCAGGAACAATTCCCCATTCCCAGTCTCCCATCCATCCCTGCCCCTGGCAGTGGGAGCCATTCCCTGTGTCCTGTCCCTCCATCCCTCGTTGTCTCAAATGCCAGATCCCATCCCAGCCTCAGAACAGATCCACCAAAAACCCAGCCCGTGACAAAAGACTTTACCCAAAATGTTAAAACAATTATTTTTGCAGGATACAAAAGGAAAAAAAGGATTAAATATTTGGTGAAATGTCAATTTCTAAAGGTCTGCAGACAAATCAATGGCTCGAGCTCAGCAGTTCAGTGGGGGAGCCAGTGGTGGGCAGACTCAGAGGGCAGCTTTAGGACAGCAGTCAATCTAAATTCCATATCCCCTCATAGGTTTTCATAGAAGGATTTGATTATAAAACTCCATCCAGAGGTTGTGAAACTGTGTGTGTGTGTGCAGATACAGAAATGGATGCACAAATTGTATTTCCTGTGCTCAGTCCCTGATGCTTTGCATGGTATCCAGCACTGATTTTAGCCCATCAGCTTCCCTGCCTGGGGTTTTGTAGAGCTCTGTGAACCCCTCAGGATAGCAGAATAGCTGGTAGGAGTTGTCAGGCACAGCAAAATATTTCAGCAGTTGGAACTAATTAACTATTGAAGAAGGGGTTTGTTAACAGTCAATGGTGGTGCTTTATTCATGCTCAAATTTTTAAGATAGTTTTTTTTTCCAAGTCCCACACAAATGTAGATAAAGCAGTTACCAATAACTGTTACAGGAACAGTTTGGACGGCTGTCAGTTTGGATGGAATGCCATATGCCCGCTCAGCTGCTCGTGAAATCCTCTCTAGCTCTCCTCAGAATTTACTGCACTGAGAAATGGGCTTGGCTTGGGTTTTACTGGCCACAGGAGCACTTGGGAGAGGAGCAGTGGTGTTGAAGGAACTGTCCCAAGAACATGTATTTTTTCACAAATGTTTACGAGAGAAAAAGAAGAATTTTGCCATTGAAAGGAGTCTGTGGTGGTGAGGGAAGCACTGGAAATGAGCCCCAGCTCAGGTGACCCTCTGAGCACCAGTGCCACAAGGGAACCTACAGGAAAGCTGGATATTTCCTGTGATATATTCAGGTTCTGGACAAATCCAAGTCTTATCCAAATGGATAACATTTTGTATGAAATCTTGGGGAAAGGTTCAGAAGGGATTACAAGTATCTAAACCCAGATTGTGCCATGGTTCCTGTGCTTGGACTCCATTAACCTCAGCAATTTCCATTTGTTCTTTGACATTTTCAAGTCACTTCTAAGCTTCTGATTAGCAACACTGGGCTTTTAGAGAAGGAACCAGTGAGATCAGTGCTCTATCCGTGCTGAGGGAAGTGTGATTGGCCCCAAGAGAGCAGCGGGGGAATGAGGGGCCAGCACCAGGGCAGGAGCACAGCCAGGGTCCCTGCCCAGCCATCCCAGCCCGTGCTGGGGGCACTGAGACCTGCTGGCAATGGCAGGCTGTGGTGGACAGAGCTGGGCTGTGACAGTTCCTGCAGTGCTGGGCACAGGTGTGACAGTTCCTGCTATCCTGGGCTCAGATGGGACAATGCCTGCTGTTCTGGGCACAGGTGTGACAGTTCCTGCAGTGCTGGGCACAGGTTTGACAATGCCTGCTGTCCTGGGCACAGGTGTGACAGTTCCTGCTGTCCTGGGCACAGGTGTGACAGTTCCCCCTGTCCTGGGCACAGGTGTGACAGTTCCTGTGTCCTGGGCTCAGATGGGACAATGCCTGCTGTCCTGGGTACAGGTGTGACAGTTCCTGCAGTGCTGGGCACAGGTGTGACAGTTCCTGTGTCCTGGGCTCAGATGGGACAATGCCTGCAGTGCTGAGCTCGGAGCAGTCCTGCAGCCAGGGCTGAGCCACCATGGCTTGTTTTGCCGTCCCAGTGATTGATACACACCTCTTGGACCTTGATTTCAATGTCTGGGAGGTGGATTGCCCCCAAGGTCACCCTCACCCTGAAGGGTTTGCTCGCAGAGTATTTTATTTTTCTCCTTCACCATTGCTTGTCTTAATCTGTTTCCTATTAAACCCAAGCATACCCCCTCCCCTGCCTCTTTTCCTTTGAAATTGGCAGTGAACTACCACTGGAAAAATAAGAACATTCAGACATCCGCTTGGAAGTGTGAACACTTTGTTCTCTCCGCTGCAAACACAGCATTTGTGTTATTTTTGTTCTAATTCTCACTTCACTCCTATTAAGGAGCAATTTCAGCACATTCACTTCACGTTGCTGCCAATTTTCATGGCATTTCAAAGAAGCAACAAACAGGTGCAGACCTTGCAGGAGTCAGTGCAGTTAGCTCGTGGCTTAAATTGGTTTCATGGAGTTCTACATATTTTTGGGAATTGTGCTGGTGGATTTGGAGAGTCATCCTTCCGCCCCATGGGGAGTGTGTCCTGTGCAGGGCTGAGCTCCCACTGTGCTCAGCATCGGGCTGCTCATGGCTGGGTGAGAAGTGATTTCCTGAGGATGGGTTTGGAGTGGGCAGCCAAAGGCACTTGGCCACCTCATCCCCTGTCAGGGATGCATTTCACCAGGAAAGGCTCATTTCAGGCCAGGTGGGGCCCTTCGTCCTCTGCTCCTTCCTCCTTCCATTGGAACACTCTCAGTTTCTTCCTTGTGATCATTCTCACCCTCTTTTCCATGGGATTTTCCCATTGGGAAGAGATGCTTCAGTCTGGGAATGCTGGGATCAGGAGGTGCTGGGGTCAGGAGGGGCTGGGACTGGGAAGTGCTGGGGTCAGGAGATGCTGGGATCAGGAGCAGGACCAAACACTGCCAGGAGCTGGCTGCTGTTTCCCTACTAAAGGTACGAGATAACGCAGAAATTCCTTCCACAAATCACAGCAGGATTTCCATAGACATTCTGGGGTGTGTTTGAGTTAGGCCATCCCATCCTGGCCACATAAAACCAGATGTGAATTGGTGAAATCACAGAATCCCTGAGGCTGGAGAAGTCCCCCAGAGCGTGGAGTCCAAGCTGTGGCTGATCCCCAGCTGGGCACCAGCCCAGAGCCCTGAGTGCCACATTCCCTGAGGGAGGAAAGTGCAGTCCATGGGTTGGAAGGAAAGTACAGTGCATGGGCTGAAAGGAAAGGAAAGTGCCATCCATGGGCTGAAAGGAAAGTGCAGCCCATGGGTTGAGAGGAAAGTGCAGCCCTGGGTTGGAAGGAAAGGAAAGTGCAGCCCATGGGTTGAGAGGAAAGTGCAGTCCATGGGTGTCAGGCACTGCCCTGAGCAGGAGGAGGATCCCATCCTA
Source organism: Ammospiza caudacuta (assembly GCF_027887145.1). Taxonomy (NCBI): domain Eukaryota; kingdom Metazoa; phylum Chordata; class Aves; order Passeriformes; family Passerellidae; genus Ammospiza; species Ammospiza caudacuta. Next base: position 48,126,471 of record NC_080599.1, on the reverse strand, counting down.
CATCCTGCTCAGGGGCTGCTCCCAAGCCCAGAGTGGCTGTGGAGCTCCTTCCCTGGAATGAAAGTCTGCTGAGTTAACCACAGAGACACTGAAGTTTGGTATTTCAGATGAAACCACATGGAAGAATTAAAGGTTTAATCCAAATATGAAGAATGGAGTTTATTTTGCCAGGATAGTTTTCAGTGTAATTGGCTAAATGGCTTTTCTTCGGTGCTTCATGGGGTCAAATGCTGCATGAAGTGTTTCAAAGGGCTGATTTTTAAATTAATCACTCTTGATGGAAAACACGCCATTTGTATAACACATTTTGGTGTGCTACACTGAAACAACAAGACACTGCGTGAGTGTGACTAGTGGGGAGCACATTTTGGGGCCACCAAAGCCACTCCTTGTGGGACTCATGGTTCTGGCATTCCAGAAGACAAAAGTGTCCCTGTGTCCCAAGCCTGGCAGTGCAGCAGGGCTGACCTTTGATGTGGGGAGTTCCTGGTGCTGCAGGGAGATCACTCCACAGCTTCGTCTTTATGTCCCTCTTCTCAAAGGGGGCAAATCCTTCCCTTTTGTCTTTGAAGTGCTTTTAGAGAGATCTGAGCTTAAAAACTAGCGGAAATCTCCTCCCTACAAAGGCTTTCAGTGTTTGATGTCCTCATCTGATCCCTTCAGAAATGACATCCCCACCTTGCAGAGGGGCAGCCAAGGGCACTGGGGCCTCACTTTGGGGAGCAAACTTCAGAGAAAGGAGAAGGGCATGAAGAAATGAGCTTATCATGGACATGTACAGGTCTTTGGGAAAGCAAATACCGGGTTTGATTTTACACAGATCCTGCCCTCGGCCTCACAGGTGGAAACACGCAGAGGGATTGGTGGTGGAGGGCAGAAATGTATGGGATGCAGTGAGAAGTGATGGAAATGTGACAGCCCAGATCCTGGCAGAGGGGTGGGGTGGGACACTGGGGGAGCTTAGAGCCAGCTGGAAAACAGAGAGGAGATAGTTTTACATTCAATATTATTTATAATATAATATAAATGTAATACTATAAATATCATAAAATATAATATAATTTTTACATTCAATATTATTTATAATATAAACAGAATAGTATAAATAATAAACTACAATATTATTATAATAAAATATAATATTATAAATACAATAAAATATAATATTATTTTTTACATTCAATATTAAGTGAGGACTACTCTTTCCAGGGAGGAAAAGAGAACAGATAAAACCAAGAGCAGGGCAGCAGGAGGACACCCCAGGGAAGGTGCAGGAGGGCAGCAGCCCCAGCACCTGGAGGAGTTTCTGTGGGCTGTGCAGAGATTTCCCTCAGCCCTGAGCTGTCACAGCCCCAGCTCCTGGAAGCGCTGGGGGATTCATCCCCAGCCAGGCAAGTTCCTGAGATTGCCTTGGATCCATTTCTGTCAGGGAACATGCTCAGACCTGGCCCAGACCAGGCAATTATGCTAATGAGGGACGTGAGAAACTAATTTCAGACATAAATAATGTATTATTGACCATAAGATTTCCCTCAAGCTTCCATTTCATTCCTTCTTCATCACTTTGCTGCCGAGGCAAATTAGCCTTGTGGAAGGGATCATTTGGGTCCCTTTGGGATCCTGGGCTCTGTGAGGAATGAGTCAGTGCCACCTTCCCAGCAACTGCAGGCATCATTGGAGGGAGATAAAGCTCTGGACAAATGCTTCTGCCCTTGGAGGGTAAGGGGATTAGCTCCCACAGTGCCTGCAGAGCTGCCAGCCCCAGCTCATGCCTTGTGCGCAGCTCCTTCCCCAGGGAAGGGACCTGAGCCAGGCCCTGTCCCGTGGCAATGGGCCCACGGTGTGCCAGGGGAAATAACAGAATTGCCAGGGGAAATAACAGAATTGCCAGGGGAAATAACAGGATTTCCAGGGAATGTGTGGCCAGCACCTGGAAACTGGAAATCATTTGCTCTAGACCGTGTGAATGCTTCTTTTCATGCAGGAATCCCATCTTTAATTACCCACAAAGGTGTGTGCACACGCCCCACCATGGTTTTGTTGATATAAAGATGCTTTTGGGGCTGTACTGCGGTGTTTTTTGGGATAGGAAATGAATGTTCCCTTCTCACTCAGCATTTGTGGATGCCCATCGATTCCCTGCTGGAAAGGAGAGGATCCCTGTGATGCCCTCCCCGGGGCAAAGGGCAGAAGGCTCTGGAGGAGCTCCCTCTGCCAGGGCAGCTCAGTGCCCCCTTGTAGGAGCACTGGCGGATGGGATGGTTGCATGAACGGAGAGCAGAGATCTCTGCAGCCAGGGCTGCAACCTGGGGTTTATTGCACAGGGCCTGGGTGCAGGGCCCTGCTGGGATTTGGGGTTTATTGCACAGGGCCTGGGTGCAGGGCCCTGCTGGGATTTGGGGTTCATTGCACAGGGCCTGGGTGCAGGGCCCTGCTGGGATTTGGGGTTCATTGCACAGGGTCTAACTACTTCAGACCATCAGGCAGACAGAAAGTGCTCAGGGCTGGGTTTGCCTTTCCAGCAGCCTGTGCAACTCCATCCCAAAAGTGCCTGATGGACCCATCAGGGCATGGCACCACCTTAGAGAGCCCAGGGCTAGAGGGGGCTCAGTCCTGGCTTAGACCACCTGAATTCCAGAGGCTCCTGAAGCAAAAGAGCCTTTGTTATCCCCCTGGGGCCCAGGCTGTGTGCCTTGCTACCAGAGAGTAGCTCAGTTCATGGATCCCATCTCACCCTGCCTTCCTGAGTCCTGTCAGTCATTAAACCCTGGGATATCCTGAGCTATAGGGACCCCAAAGATCTCCCAGCCCAGCCCCTGGCCCTGCAGACACCCCAAATCCCACCCTGGGCATCCCTGGCAGTGCTGCCCAAACCCTCCTGGAGCTGCTCTGGCAGCCTCAGGGCCGTGCCCGTTCCCTGGGATCTGGGCAGTGCCAGCACCCTCTGGGGATGAACCTGTCCTGATCCCCCTGGTTAAACCCACTATGATGCTGAATATTCCAGCAGGAGGACTGGAAGCACACGCTCTGTGTTGGATCAGTCCAGGTTTCCTTCCTGCCATGGTGGCTTTGAGCAGAACTCACCTGGGTTCTTTAGGGACCCTCCCAGAACCAGGGTTCAGGTTTGGGTGTCACATTCCTACTCCTGAAGAACATTTCAGCTTTTATTGACTGCCTGAAACTTCTGCTCATGTTCTGGAAAGACTTTTGCCAGTCTTTTGGACTGGTTTGCTAATTTCTCCCTACCTAACTCATCACTAGTGGTGTGACCAGGTTAAACTGCACCAGGATAATTCCCAAAGGTGATGATAATGCACCCCAGATCCTGCAGGTCTGGCTGGGAATCAGCCTGTCGGCCCCCCAGGCTCTGAAGCTCAGGGGCTGGGATCTGTGCATTTGAAATCAAAGCTTTGCAGTGCTAGAAATGTCATTCCAATCTCCTCTTTTTTGATATTTTCTTTAGGAAAGAATTCCATTCAAACAGAAATGTTCCAGAGAACAAGAATGAAATGTCATCTTTTATATCTTTTAAAGCCCTATATTGTGAGCTTGTAATACAGCCAGTACAACCCTTCAGAGGCAGAGAGTTGCTGCACATCAGAGTTTTGCCCTGGAACATTGGATATTGTCTTCCCCAAATGTCACCCTTTGTGCACTCAGGCCGGGCCGAGCAGGAAACGTGGAAGGGCTGAATTAATATTTCATTTGATGTTCCTGGTAATTACAACCAGGATTAATTCCTCCAGCCTGAGAGCAGGTTCTGGACATTCTGGGCACTGTAAATTATTGATTTGTGAGTGGCAGAAGGAGCGTGGCAGAACCAGAATCCAGACTGGTGTGGGCTGAGAGGGACCTCAAATCCCAGCCAGTGCCATGGCAGGGACACCTCCCACTGCCCCAGGTGCTCCCAGCCCCAATGTCCAGCCTGGCCTTGGGCACTGCCAGGGATCCAGGGGCAGCCACAGCTGCTCTGGGCACCTGTGCCAGGGCATCAGCACAGAATCCCAGAATCACAGTGCAGGAGCATTGTGGGGTAGGACGGTGGGGATGGAGAGCAGAGCTCTCTACAGCCAGGTCTGGAACTTGGGGTTTATTGCACAGGGCCTGGGTGCAGGGCCCTGCTGGGATTTGGGGTTTATTGCACAGGGCCTGGGTGCAGGGCCCTGCTGGGATTTGGGGTTCATTGCACAGGGCCTGGGTGCAGGGCCCTGCTGGGATTTGGGGTTCATTGCACAGGGCCTGGGTGCAGGGCCCTGCTGGGATTTGGGGTTTATTGCACAGGGCCTGGGTGCAGGGCCCTGCTGGGATTTGGGGTTTATTGCACAGGGCCTGGGTGCAGGGCCCTGCTGGGATTTGGGGTTCATTGCACAGGGCCTGGGTGCAGGGCCCTGCTGGGATTTGGGGTTTATTGCACAGGGCCTGGGTGCAGGGCCCTGCTGGGATTTGGGGTTTATTGCACAGGGCCTGGGTGCAGGGCCCTGCTGGGATTTGGGGTTCATTGCACAGGGCCTGGGTGCAGGGCCCTGCTGGGAGCTGCCAGACACAGCTGGAGCAGGGCTGAGAGAAGAGAGGGGGAGAGAGGATGAGAGAGTAAGAGGGTAGAAGTGTAAGAGAGCAAAGTTCCCATTCCAATACAATAAATCATCTTCTGTGTTGAATATTCTGATTCTCACTAACCAATCTAGTACAAGATCCAAATCCTACAGCATTTCCATACAGCCTATAGGAATCACTACCTTACCACACTGTGTTACATTTTAAACCCTAAAAACTCCTCTTTGGGCCCCTTCTGCCAAGCTGTAGGGTCTGCTCTGACCCTTGGGCCTGTCTGCAAGCAGAGGGTGTTGTTCCATCAAAAGGGGATCACCTTCAGCTGGCCACACCATTGTTTTCCCATTGTTCAGTAACCGAGGGATCTCAAAGCTTGCTTTCATTTCAATCTCGCTTATAGTTTACATATTCTCACAATCTTTTGCCAGACAATCATATTGATAAGGCTTTCCTGTTCCATCTTCCCCAGCACCCTGGCACACCCTGGCACACCCTGGCACACCTGCAGCAGCCCCAGCTCTGCACACCCTCAGCACAGCAGCATCTACAGAGCAAGCAGAAAAGGCTCAGTTTGCCCCAAATCCTCCTGCTGCAGTCACAGCTCAGGGCTGCAGCTCTTTGGGGAGCGCCGTGGGCACAGGGAAAGCTGCAATATGAAACACAGCCATTACAAGGGAAATTTCAATTTTGCCAGGGCTGGAAAGCAGCATTAAGCTGTAATTAAAAAGTTATTGCAAACCTCCACAAGGCTCCAATTCCATTTAATGTCTACAGCTCTCTGTCCATCATCAGGATGAGCCACTTCAGGGGGACACAAACCTGGATTTTGCCTGTTTAATGCTGGGTGTAATTATCATTTGCTCATTTCCATCCCACAAGTGGAAATTATACAAAACTGGAATATTTACATTTTATGCACTGAAGTTCTGCTTCAAATCAGGAGATGACCCAACTTGTGCAGGCCTGCAAATTAATTTTAAGAAAAGTAATTATGCTGTTGAAGCCAAAAATGAAACCCACACTTGCTGAGTACAAACCCAAATACACAGAACTTAGTGGGAGCATTTTTTATTTATTTATTTATTCCTAACAGCATTGCAGCGATGTTAGAAAAAACTGTCAGAACCTTTTACATGGCAGATCTGTGAAAAGCTTTACAAAATTAAGTTATATCTGTATATAATATAAAATCAATGGAACTGTTTAGAAAATCAGAGGTACCACTGTGAGGACAAAAAACTAATCAGAAATAAAACCTTTTGTTTAGCTTAAATTAGAGAATACAACTGGTGGGCAGGTGTTTGCATTTGTGTCTTTATGCACCCTTTTCCTGCCATGGCTTTCCAAGGCACAGAACTGGAATGGGTTTGGGAATGATGGGAAGGGCAGAGTTTGGGATGTTTGTGGAAGCAGGAGGTTTGCCAGGAGCGGGGTTTCACATTCCGCATCTTCATTGCTCAGCTCAGCACGTCTCAGAGCCAGCTCCTCCTGCTGGAATTTACAAACTCAGATAAAAGTACCCAAAGGCCAACGTGCTTGAGTGAAAGATGCTCACGCGCACAGGCAGGGCTGTGCAGCTGGAGTTTCTCCTGCCCTGTTTTGGTTTTGTTTTTGTTTTTCAGTGGTGCTGCAGAAGGGTTTGCATTCAGCCCTCCTCACCTGGGCAGAGCACAGTGTCAGGAACCCAGCACTGATACTCACTGTTATTTTATTCCTGTGTAAATTCTGAATCACAAAACAAACACTTTGGAATTCAACATCAATCTTTAAATGTGGCAGAGGAACCCAAGCTGTAATTTTCCCCCAGGTGAAAACCCATCAGCACAATAACAGAGTGCAGGGTTTGGGCTCTGCTGGGGATGCTGGGATCTCTCACTGCCACCAGGAAAGATTGAAAACTGCAAAATTCTTTTTTTTCTTTTCCTTTTCCTTTTCCTTTTCCTTTTCCTTTTCCTTTTCCTTTTCCTTTTCCTTTTCCTTTTCCTTTTCCTTTTCCTTTTCCTTTTCCTTTTCCTTTTCCTTTTCCTTCTTCCCTTCTGCCACAGAACAAAAAGCAGGAGAGGGGAAACACCCCAGCTGGGCCAGGGGAGCTCAGCTTGGGTGCTGGGTGCAGGGACACAAATCCCTGATGTGGCACTGGGGACATGGCGCACTGGTGGCCTTGGCAGTGCCAGGGACTCCATGGGCTCAGTGGGGTTTGCCAGCCTGGGCCATTCTGGGATTCAGGCACTCAGCTGAAGTCTTTAACAGCCAGGAAAGGTCTCATTTCCCCAGGTGCTGGAGTTTTCCAAGCCGGTATTTCCATGATTCTTTGTGAGCGCTCGCCGTTCACGTATAACCCCTCTGGTGCTCAGTGAGGGTCTCCTTTCCCATTGTGGTGACACCTGGCTGTCTCAGGGAGATCCAGGTGTCCCATCCCTGCCCATTCCCACCATCCCTGCCCATCCCTGCCCATTCCAGCTCTGGAAATGGCATTTCCCACATAACCAGGGGAGCAGAGAGGTGCTGCTGCTGCTGCTGTGGGTTTGTCAATAGTCTCCCATCCACGGCTTTGTGTTTAATAGGCTTTGATGGACTTTTCTTCCATTAATTTGTCTAATTGCCTTTCAAATCCATTTATGCGTCTGGCTCCCACGGCATCCTGTGGTAATGAGTTCCACACTTTAATTATGCACTATGTGAAAAATTACTTTCTTTTCTTTGTTTTGCACCCACTCTCTAATTATTTTCTGACAAGCCTTTGTTCCTGTGTTTTTAGAAACAACAAATAATCGTTGGCCACTTCACACTTGGGCTGCCACCCTGGTTCTCTCTGCTGCTCCTCCTGCCTCTCCTGCCTGAGCTGAGCTGGGTTCAGTGTTCTTTGATCAGAACCTCTTCTCCCTGGGCTGGGAGATGTGGCAGAGGAGCCCACAGCAGCTGTGGCTGCCCCTGGATCCCTGGCAGTGCCCAAGGCCAGGCTGGACACTGGGACAGGGGGCACTGGGTGGGATTTATGCTCCCCCCCAGACCAAGCCTGCGTGGGATCCTGGGATCCCATCACTCCACCATTCTCATCACATTCTCCATACCTTCTTTAGGTCTCCTGACCCTTTATTGAGGCAGGATGCCAGAGATGCAGGCTCCCTGTCCATGCAGGGAGTGTCCCTGTCCATGCAAGGAGTGTCCCTGTCCATACCAGGAGTGTCCCTGTCCATGTTCATCAGGGATTGTCCCTGTCCATCAGGGAGTGTCTCTGTCCATGCAGGGAGTGTTTCTGTCCATCAGGGAGTGTCCCTGTCCATGCAAGATACCTTTCAATTTTGATGATTCTCTGGTTTTATGATCTATGACATCTCCCCGTGTTCCCCTAGCTCTGAAAGGAGCCACACAGATCTTTGAGGTTTGTACTCTGCATCAGAGGGCAGTGGGGTGGAGCTGCCCTGGCTGTCCCTGTGAGCACCACTGGGGCTGCAGCCTTGAGCCCCTGGAGCTGGAAGAGTGTGCCCAGCTCCCTGATCCCATTTCCTGATCCCATTTCCATTCCCATTTCGGTGGGCTGGAGCTGTCTCAGCTGCCCAGCACAGCCAGAGGTGACAGCCTGGAGGGCAAAGGGTCAACTGGTGACAGCCTGGAGGGCAAAGGGTTAACTGGGCTGGCCCCTGTTACCAGGCAGGCAGCTGTAAATACCACATTTATGAAAGCTGGCTGTAAATAATGCAGATATCTCATGAGGTGCTCCAGGCAGGCAGCAGGACGTGGGCTCTCTTGGGGACATTACAGGCTGAGTGGAGGGTGATGGTGTTGTGGTCCCATAATAAAGTTCCTGTCAGGGCAGGGCAGGGCAGCCTGGGGATCTCAGGCATGCCGGGCTGTGCCTGCTCCTCCCTCCTGGGGTAACCCTGGGCAGCCCCTCTGTCCCCAGCAGCCCCAGAGCCCAGCTCAGGCTCGGGGCTGCAGCCTGGGAGGCTCCTGGGGCACTGCCCCGCTGCCAGCCCTGCCTTGTGTGGCCTCCCCGGCTCTGTTCCTGCCTCTCAGAGCTCTTCTGCACCAGGCTGAGCTCATTCAGCAGCCTTTGGAGAGAGGAGTGTCACAGACAGCTTTTATGGAAAATCTTTTCTTTGGCATTGTTCCTCCTGAGAAGCTGCGAGGCCTCAGGAACAAAATGCAAACAATGGTTATCTGCTGCTGTGGGATGCAACAGGTGCATCTGGGATTGGTCTCATGGGGTTGTTTCTGATTAATGGCCAATCACAGTCAGCTGGCCCGGACAGAGAGCCGAGCCACAAACCTTTGTTATCATTCTTTGCTATTCTATTCTTAGCCAGCCTTCTGATGAAATCCCTTCTTCTATTCTTTTAGTATAGTTTTAATGTAATATATAAAATAAAATAATGACTCAGCCTTCTGAACCATGGAGTCAGATCCTCGTCTCTTTGCTCATCCTCAGACCCCTGTGAACACCGTCACAGAGGAGGAGGCAGGATGAGCAACAGTGCTTCCCATCCTTTCCCCCACCCTTTGTTCCCAGCCTCTCTCCTCACAGCTGGCAGATGCCCTGGTCATTTCCAGCTCTGTGCCTTGAAACCCACAGCTTCAGAAGGGCTCTGGGATTGTTAGGGCTCAATTAGTAACAAATAATTAGTGAAGCAAACCCAGCTCCAGATCCTAATCAATACCACGACCTCTCTGCCCCGTCCCTGCAGAGGGATGGGGTTCCCTCCTGCTCTGCTCCTAATCTGGGCTTTAATCCTGGGCCAGGGTTTGATCCCAATGAGATCAGAGCCTGGCAGGGCTGCAGTGTGTAACACCCAGGCAAGTCCTGTAACCATGGTTTCCTTCACGTGCTGCCTTCAGCACCCAGGGATGTGTGTGCAGGAGGCTGCGTGGGGCTCTGTCCGTGCTTCCTTCTGCAAACCCTGCAGGGGACAGAGCCCCAGAGCCACAGACCTGGGCCAGCAGGAGCCCTGGAGGGGCAGCCTGAGCTGTGTCTGCCCATCCAGACACACCTGGGAGCCTTGGCTGTGCACCTGCAGAGTGTGTGCCCACCGGGCTGGGGGCACCTCTCACACAGCTCTGGGGGGCTCAGGGTCCCCTCTCATACAGCCCTGGGGGGCTCTGGGGGGCTCTGGATCCCCTCTTACACAGCTCTCAGTGAGTTGGGAGCCCTGGGCCCCTGAGCTGGCCCTGGCACAGGTGCCCAGAGCAGCTGTGGCTGCCCCTGCATCCCTGGCAGTGCCCGGGGCCAGGCTGGACACTGGGGCCGGAGCACCTGGGACAGTGGGAGGGGTCCCTGTCTCGGCAGGGTGGCTCTGGGTGGCGTTTGGGGTCCCTCACACCAGCCCATTCCCTGCTGGGGTGCTGGGGATGTGCTGTGGGGGTTCCCACAGCTGCCTGGGGCTCCCCGAATGCCAGGGGCTGGGAGGGGCAGTGGGGCTGGGCAGGGCAGGCAGGGCAGGGAGCCCTGGCATGGGGAGTGCTGGATGTGGGTGTTCCCCCTGGGGCAGCCCCTCGAGGGGCTGAGGGACACAGGGGACACCTTGGGGGTCAGTTTGGGGCCGGGGGTCTGTGCAGGGCCCCACCACCCCTGAGGGTGCCTCCATGATTCTTCCTAATCCAATAAAGTTATTTGCATAACTACCCAATTTCCAGTGTTCTATTTGCATTAGAATACGGGAATAAATATGCATAAATAAAAGTTATGTTCAAAGAAAATGAAGGCAGCAACGATTCCTTCCCAGCGTTCCAAAGCAATTAAAAAGTTAGACACATGTATGGCTGCTTTTCCATACAAGAACTGTCTGAAAGACCTTCAAAATCTATTTAAATTCTGGCTTGTGTATTATATTAGTTCATTATAAAGCCTTTTAGTTAATTCACTTTATCCTTAAAGGCTTAAAATTCTAATTAAATTTTATATCATACCCCACATTCATTAATATATTCCTTTAAAAGCGTTTATAATTCATTGTCTTTATCACTTTTACAATTAAAATTGTTACTCTAGTTTGGATCTCGGGAACAGGCAGCAGCTGCCTCTGCAAGCAGTGCTGAAAAGGCACAGAGGAACTCATCTGAACTTTTGTGTTTGCTCCCTGTGTGCCAGTGCTGCCCGCAGGGGTGGCAGTGACCCACCAGGGGTCTGTCCCTTCCTGCAGGGACATGGTGCAGGCATCTTGAATGGAAAATCCTTTCCTTGGGATTGTTCCTCCTGAGAAGCTGAGAGGCCTCAGGAACAAAATGCAAACAATGGTTATCTGCTGCTGTGGGATGCAACAGGTGCATCTGGGATTGGTCTCATGGGGTTGTTTCTGATTAATGGCCAATCACAGTCAGCTGGCCCGGAATCTCTGTCTGAGACACAAACCTTTGTTATCATTCCTTCTGATTCTACTCTTAGCTTAGCCAGCCTTCTGATGAAATCCTTTCTTCTGTTCTTTTAGTATAGTTTTAATGTAATATATATAATAAAATAATCAATCAGCCTTCTGAACCATGGGGTCAGATCCTCGTCTCTCCCCTCACCCAAGAACCCTGTGAGCACCGTCACAGGGACACCCCTCCCCTGCCAGTGCTGCCATTCCCTAAGCCATGGGGCACTGGCAGCAGGCAGCTGATGGATTCTCCAGGCAAACAGATGATTGAGAGGATTATTCTGCAAACCTGCTCTTTGCCTGACCATTCTGGAGTGGCTCTGCCCTGTCTGGGGTGGCTCCGCAGCTGCTCAGGCCCTGGCCAGGACTCCATTTGCATTATTAATGTGTTTTTAACAAATGATCTATAAGGAGCAAGCTGTGACTATCGAGCACAATTACCACTCAAATGAGAGTTTTAATATTGCAGCATCTGCTGCTCTTGCCAGTGGCCAGCTCACAGCCTCCCAGCATGGCAGATCTGTGCAGCCACCAGGGTTCCTGAGCTGGGAATCCTGGGGCAAAGCAAGGAAGGGTGTGCAAGTCTTTTGTTGGGTACAGAAAAAACCCCCAAGAATTCCTGGATAAATTTTAATGTAGAAGGTTCTGGGCTAGATGAAAATATTCTGGGTTTAATTGTGAAATTCAGAAGCAGAGTCAAGGCTGGGACATTTGTGTCCCTGTCCTGAAGGGATGAGGGGGAACAGGGATTTCCCATCCACACCCTCCAGTTCTACCAGGAGCCTCTCCCAGCTGGGTTCCTCATCCTCATCCTCCCAGATCCCACAGGAGCTGGGTTCCTCATCCTCATCCTCATCCTCATCCTCATCCTCATCCTCATCCTCATCCTCCCAGATCCCACAGAGCTGGGCTCCTCACTCTCCTTTCTCTGAGCCACCAGACCTTCAAAGCTGTTTTTCTCCACAGATCTATCGAGGCAACACCTTCAGTGCTGTGCTCCAGAATCTGGTTTCCCAAAATCCCAGAACCCCAGAGTGGGTTGGGTTGGAATAGACCTCAAATCCCACCCAGTGCCACCCCTGCCATGGCAGTGCCACCTCCCGCTGTGCCAGGTGCTCCCAGCCCCAATGTCCAGGGACACTGCCAGGGATCCAGGGGCAGCCACAGCTGCTCTGGGCACCCTGATCGTAATTACATCAATAATCACAACTGCAATTCCTAGGCGGGAGCTGAAGGGAGCACCCTGAGCCCACCTGGGATCTCCTCCCAGGCTCCTGTCAGGGTAAGGATGCAGGTGCTGGCCCCCACCTTCCCTCTCAGCCTGCAATGAGTCACTGCAGAGCCCAGGGCTGTGTTTTTACCCTTCATTTTCTCCCAGATTTTGTTTGGGTTTGTTGTAGGTTTTAGCTGTCATCAACCCCTCAGTTGTATAACCCTTTTCCCAGGCTTTTTTGTTATTTTCTCCTTTGCTGCATTAGGATGCAATTATGTACTTCAGCTAATTGCCAGTTACTTAGTGTCAAAATGCATAATGTGTCTGAAATGTCCTCGCCTTCTCTGTCAGGATCCTATGCAGAGCAGGAACAAATACAAGCTATTACTCTTGTCAAGAATTTACCTGAAAATGCTTTTTTTTTCCTGCTCCATCACATTTTTGGGTGCAGCGTTGTGATTGCAGGCATTTAAAATGTATCAACTTTCTATTTACAAATGATTAGTTCTTGAGGCAGTTTTCGTGCAGGACTTATTTACTCAGAATTATAAATTCACATTTGGTTTGGCACGGGCTTGGGGCTGATAAATCTGGAAACGTTTTTACAGACTAATGTAACTGGACAGCAGCAAGTGCCAGAAAGCATTAGGAAAATGGAAATCTGCTTCACAGCTGAATTTACCCTCTTAGAGACACTGAATGCATTTGAATATTTTATCTCAGATATGTGTGAGGTGGTTGGGAAAAGGTTTAAATTTTAAAAATGGCATAATTAATGGCAGAGCTAATAATGGCACACCTGGCTGAGGTGTGTTTGCTGCTATAAAAGGAGCTTTTCCTGTTCACATTGGCAGACTGCCGGGTTTCTCTTTCAGAGCTCTTAAGTCACATCATTTTTGGCACATGAGAATTATTTTTAAAAGAAAATTAGAAAGATCCAGAGTCAATGTGCAGGCAAGGGAATGCTGGAGGAGGGGGCTTGGAGCAATGTGAGCCTCAGAGAGGCACTGGGGCTCCACCAGGCAGGTTTTGGTGTCTTTTCTGGAGAAGAAACTCTCCCCCAGTGAAAATAATCTGTTTACTTCTGTGGCTTAAAGAAAAGTTACTGGAAATCTGCAGAATCTGGCATTGCACAGCTTTTTGCATCTGAGCTGCCAGGTCATGAAAAGTTTAACAAGCAGCTTACCTAAAACCACGACCCAAACGAAAAGCACAGGGGGAGAGATTGTGCCCCAACCCTGCCTCACTCAGCTGTGCAGCATTCGCTGATCTGGGTGGAGTCTGTGTGGGGAAACAATCACAAATGTGGGTTTGCCTATAGCTCTGTGCCGGAGCTGCTGTGGAAAGGGATTGTTTATTGAAATGCTGAGAGGATCCGTCCCTCGCAGGAGGTTCTGGGGCTCCATGGCCAGGGCAGTGAGGGCAGCCAGGCAGTAAATCACACACCACGCTGAGTTCTTCCTGCTGTGGCATTTGCAATCCCACAAAATCACAAACTGTCACCAAGTGAGCCCAGGACGGGCTCTGTGTCAGGGCCAGGCGAGGAGGGTTTAGTGAAAATGGTAGGAAAATTAATGCACAAACACCAGAGGTTCATGTCCAAAAAGGAGGCAGAGGAGTCCTTTTGCTTTATTCCAATAATAAGAGCCGTGGGGCATTCCCCTGGGGTCTCTCAGATTTCTGGAGCACCCAGCCTCCTTTTTATCCCAATTTCCCGCAGTTCTCTTCTCTCTTTCCCCATTTCTGAGGTACTGAGAGTTTCAGACTCCCTGATACACCTGGTACCAAAGATTTCCCCCCTAATGTATAACTCTCCCTTTTAATTTTTAATTCTTATGAAATTTAGGAGATTTTCCCCATTTCTGAGGTACTTGAGAGGTTCAGACTTCCCAGAACACCTGATCCCAAAGATTCCCCTCTAATGTATAACTCTCCCTTTTAACTTTTAATTCTTATGGAATTTAGGGGTTTTTCTTCCCCATGTTTCTTTCATCTCTCAATGTCTAATTTCATTTAGCAGCAAACCTACAGTTTATTTGTAAAGGCAAATATCTTTTTCCATTCGTCAATCAGTGGAACCCTTCCCATTGTTTCTTTTCTCTCCCAGTGCTGGTTTTACCTACCAGCAGACCCACAGCTCCTTTGGAAAGACAAATCCACCATTCCTCTCAAAAATCAGCCCAAAAGAGGAACCCCCAGAGCCTGCACAAATGGGTAACTCACTGCAGATTGGGATTTCCCCACTGGGTTTGAACAAAGGGCTGGGAATCATAGGGACAACAGCTCATCCATCCCTTATCCATGTGGGAAAAGGTTAATTGCTGAGAAATGTGCTTTCCTCCCCATTCCTATCCTGGGGTGTACAGGAGAGCCTGGCCTCTGAGCAAATCCTTGGTAATTACCAGCACCACAGTATCTGAATGTGAAATTCAACCTTCATCATTTGCTAAATAACTCCAGATTCCTCCACTTGAATCTGCCTTAGGGAGGCTTGAACTAATACAGCTTTTCCCTTAATTTTCCTGAAACATCCTTTTCTGTAAGGGATATGAGCTTCCTGCTCATCCAGGTTACCTCGTGAAAATGAGATGAAAGCACTCCAGCCACTCTTCCCAGGCTGCATTATGCAAATATGATTTGTACAGAGCCATCCCCTTGGGAACCAAGTCCCAGAAACCTCTAAAGTGACGGAAACTTCCTCAGCACTTGGCTTGTCCAGCCCTGCCATCACCGGGTGGCTGGCTGGATCCTTGGACGGGGAGTTCTGTGGGGCTGTGGCAGGAGGCTGCAAGGAGAAGGGTTTGGTGGCTAAAACCAGGATTTTGAGGTCAGGCTGCCACAGGGAGAAATGGTTTGGTGGCTAAGCCCAGGATTTTTAGGTCATTAGCTGGCAAGGAGAAGGGTTTGGTGCCTGAAACCAGGATTTTTAGGTCATTATCTGACGTTCCAGAGGGGAATGGTGCCAGCAGGGCCTGCAGAGCTGCAGGAGCCCCCAGGTCCATCAGCGAATGCCAGAGAGGGATGAGCAGCACAGGGATTTGGGTAAAGGGATGTGGGGAGGACCAGTGCAAAGCTTGACAAGAATTAAGATAAGTGTTCTCAGTGTGGTACTCCTGAATTTGAATCTTAATTATGAATTCTGAGTGTCCTTTAAATGAAAGAAAACCATAGGCAATGGTTAAACGCCATAAAACACTGCAGAGGTTGGAAAATGGCTTCTCTGATTTCTCCTCTCTGTTTTTCCTCCTTCTCTGTGTTTTCTCCTCTCTGTCTGGTCCTATCCTGTGACATTGGTGGGGTTTTTGCAGAGGAAAGTTTGGGATGTGCTGGTGCTCTCTGGGAACGGAGGAAATTGCAGTTGTAATTATTTGTCAAGGGCAGCCAGAATCTCAGCAATGTGCTACTCTGTGTTTCGTAGGCTGCAATGGAAATAAATAAATGGGGCTGAGAGCTCAAATGAGTGCCTGCACAGTGGGCAGCAGCACTTCAAATGCTTGGGAGCACGAGGAGGCTGGAACGTGTTCCAGCAGCATATTGAACAATGGGAACCTCATCTGGAGCCTCGCAGCCAATTCTGCTTGCCTCCCCTCAGCTCTAATTAAGATTGACAAGGTTATCCAGAGCAGGAGAACAAATATTACAGAAATTGGAGATGTGTTGACACACGACTAAAGAACTACGTGAAATTAAATTTCCAGACAGGAAATATGAGCACAATTAAGACAAGGCTACTTGAGGAAATGCAGGGAATATTCGTGCAGGATTTCTCGGGCTTTGAGCTCTTGGGCTGGTTTTGTGCCATTTTCACAGAATTCTGGAATGGTTTGGGTTGGAATGGACCTCAAAGCCATCCATTCCCACTCCTGCCATGGCAGGGACCCCTCCCTCTGTCCCAGGTGCTCCCAACGTCCAGCCTGGCCTTGGGCACTGCCAGGGATGCAGGGGCAGCCACAGCTGCTCTGGGCACCTGTGCCAGGGCCTGCCCACCCTGCCAGGGACAATTCCCAATTCCCAGTGTCCCATCCAGCCCTGCCCCTGGCAGTGGGATCCATCCCCCCTTGTCCCCTGTGAACAGATTCTTTCCATCTGTCCTGAAGCTCCTTCAGGTCCTGGAAAGCCACACTGGGGTCTCCCCAAAGCTTCTCTTCTCCAGTTGTTGAAGGAAGGTCTTTGACACTTATTCTTGCATAAAAGTAAAATACCAGGACTGGCACAGGGTGCCCAGAGCAGCTGTGGCTGCCCCTGGGTCCCTGGCAGTGCCCAAGGCCAGGCTGGACACTGGGACACCCTGGGACAGTGGGAGGTGTCCCTGCCATGAGAATGGGATGAGCTTTAAGGTCCTTTTCAACCCAAACTATTCCATGATTTAACCTAAAATAAAAGTTTGCAGCTGTTTGGTGTAAAGGTGATTTTTCATGTGTGTTTTGTTTGACTTAAATATGAATTTGTCGTGTGTTTTCCAGTGTGGTTTCAGGGCATGGTTCCCAGCTGTTAACACACCCAGCACCCTTCCACACCTCACACAGAGATTATCAATAATCAGTGATCGATACAGTTATAAAAGTCTGTTCTGAAGGGAAATTGCTGCATTTCAAAGGATGGGATTCTATCTTCCCCTCTCTTCTCCAAGTAAAATGAACAGCCAACTTACTTTGAACATGAATAAGGAGACGGGGCATGCTTTCTTCAAAGGGAAAGCATACAGAGAAAGGAGAATTCCCACTGGTTGCTGCTATTAAAAAGCTGTTTATAGGTGAAGTGCTCAAGGAAAGGGCTCCAGAGCAGCCCCCTGGCGCACGGGGTTGTGCAAGTGTTGTCAGTGCCCGAGGCAGTGCAGGAAGGGAATGGCCTGAGAAGGGACTCGGGGCACCAAGGGCTTCCCCAGGAGTGACAGAACCTGTGAGACGCGGACAGAGGCGCTTTGGGCAGGCAGCGAGGGGCTTTGGTGATCACGGATCGTTTGGGAGCTCAGTGTGTGAGTACTCAGTGTTTAGGGGCTCAATGTTTGTGTGCTCAATGTTTGTGTCCTCAATATTTGTTTCAGTGCTCAGTGATTGTTTAGGTGCTCAAGGATTTTTTAAGTGCTCAGTGTTTAGCTGCTCAATGTTTAGGTTCTCAATGTTTAGGTTCTCAGTGTTTGAGGGCTCAGTATTTAAGTGCTCAATGTTTGTTTAGATGTTCTATGTTTAAGTGCTCAATGTTTGGGTGCTCTGTGTTTGTTTAAGTGCTCAATGACCATTTAGGTGCTCAATGTTTAGGTGCTGAGTGTTTGTTTAGGTGCTCATTGATTGTTTAAGTGTTCATTGTTTGTTTAGGTGCTCATTGATAATTTAAGTGCTCAATGACTGTTTAAGGGGTCAATGATCGTTTAAGTGCTTAATGTTTAAGTGCTCCATACGTAAGTGCCCAGTGTTTGTAGGTGCTCAATGTTTGGGTGCTCACTGTTTGGGTGTTCAGCATTGTTTAAGTGCTCAGTGTTTGTTTAAGTGCTCAATGATGTTTTAGGTGCTCAGAGTTTAAGTGCTCAGTGTTAGTTTGGGTCAATGATTGTTCAGGTGCTCAATAATTATTTAAGCACCCAGTGTTTCAGTGTTCAATGTTTGTTTGGGTGCTCAGTGTTTGTTTAGGTGCTCAGTGTTGGGTGTTCAATGATTGTTCAAGTGCTCCGTGTTTGCTTAGGTGCTCAAGGATGGATGGGGAGGGGTCCCGGGGATGGATGGGGAGGGGTCCTGGGCTGGGTGCGGAGGGGGCCAGGGATGGATGGAGAGGGGTCCCAGGGATGGATGGGGAGGGGTCCCAGGGATGGATGGTCCATCTCTGGGACCCTTCTCCATCCATCCCCGGGACCCCTCCCCATCCATCCCCAGGACCCCTCCCCATCCATCCCTGGGCCCCCTCCCCACCCAGCCCGGGACCCCTCCCCAGTGCTGCCCTGCTGGGCTGGTCCAGGGGGGCTCCTTCTCTCCTTCCCAGCAGGATCTGCCCCCCAGGAGCTGCTCAATAGTGTTGTTATTAATGCATTCGTCTGGAGCAGGCAGCTGGGAGGTTCATCCAGAAATCTGACTGTTGCTGGCAAACACAGCCCCAGCCATCTGTGCCAAGGCCCTGTATTTACATCATCCATCCACAACCAGTTCCTGCTCTTGTAAATCAAGAGATCATTGTGATTCTCCTGAAAGATTCATTGTGGTGAGAGACTGCAGCACAATTAAATTTGCCTTCTTTTATTATTTATCACTAATATTCCAACCAGTGGCATATCAACAAAGTAAATGTTCCCGGAGATATGCCCAGATGAAATCATGGATCAGCCCTGGTGGAAGGGAGACAAATGGAGTCATTCAGTCATCAGTTTGGGCAGGAATTCTGTTTCCTGGGAGCCTTTGGTGTTTTGAAATTTTGTTTTCATTCCGCCGGGGGCTGGAGATCGCTTCTGAAATATTCTGGCAAAAATGGAATTGCAGAAGTGCCAGCAGCGCCGTGTGACATAGATTGTTATCTAGTGACCTGCTGGGGGGACACTCGTGGGGAACGTGCTCTGCCTGCCAGAGAGCAGGGACGTGCCGTGGATCACCTGCCTCTGGAGGTGCCAGCCTGGGCCTGGGGGCAGGAGCTGCTCCTGCCCTGCTGGGGCTGATTTCCGTGGGCTGGAGGGGCAGCAGAGGGGTCCCAGCACATCCTCTGGGAGCAGTGACACAGCAGCACCCCTGAATGGGAGTGTTTGGGTGGGACTGGCACTCCTCTGGGCTGTTCGCAGCCAGCTTTGGAGGTTTCTGCACCAGGAGCTGCTTGGTCAGACGTGTGGTACCTTTGGGGCTGGTTATTTATTTATAAACCTGCTGTCTCTGCTATAAAAAGCTTTGCAATAGCCCAGTAATAAATGCATTCATCACCGCATCTGCCGTAATCACTGCAGCTCCTGAGCTGCTATTTGGCTCTCATTAGCTGCAACTCCCATTCACCTATAATTTTGGAGAACACACAATTATGTGTTATCACTCCTTCAAGTGATTACTACACTGGATGTTTTTAAGATAATGGCGTGGAACACGCCGTGATGAATTGCACCTCTCCAGGTAGCTTTGTTTCTGTCATTAACTCTATTATTTTATTTAAACCAGCCTGGAGGAGCTGTGGGGCAGGGCTGCCATCACCTGCTCCGGGAAGGGCCCCAGGTCAAGGCTGATCCGATAAAGGACACAACCCAGCACACAATTATCTCCCTGCTGCCTGTCCTCCCCACTCACACTGCAGATATTATTATGAGGAGACTGAAAACCCAACCTGTTTGCACACGGAAAGGTCCTTTTTCCATTAAGCTTTGATAGTGATAAAAGCCTTTCCAGGGAGAACATGGGGAAGAACAGGAATAGTGAGAAATCCCTGGAGCTTGGGAGAGAAGAGGTGAGGGGAGCCCAGCTCTGCTGAGGAGCAGGAGCAGCCACAGCTCTACCTAGAGAAGGGGCTGCAGAATCCCTGAGGAGATGGGCAGGGGCTGCAGAATCCCTGAGGAGCCGGGCAGGGGCTGGAGAATCCCTGAGGAGCCGGGCAGGGGCTGCAGAATCCCTGAGGAGCTGGGATGGGGCTGGAGAATCCCTGAGGAGCCGGGCAGGGGCTGCAGAATCCCTGAGGAGCCGGGCAGGGGCTGCAGAATCCCTGAGGAGCCGGGCAGGGGCTGCAGAATCCCTGAGGAGCTGGGATGGGGCTGGAGAATCCCTGAGGAGCCGGGCAGGGGCTGCAGAATCCCTGAGGAGCTGGGATGGGGCTGGAGAATCCCTGAGGAGCTGGGCAGGGGCTGCAGAATCCCTGAGGAGCCGGGCAGGGGCTGCAGAATCCCTGAGGGAGCCGGGCAGGGGCTGCAGAATCCCTGAGGAGCTGGGCAGGGGCTGCAGAATCCCTGAGGAGCCGGGCAGGGGCTGCAGAATCCCTGAGGGAGCTGGGGAGGGGCTGCAGAATCCCTGAGGAGCTGGGCAGGGGCTGCAGAATCCCTGAGGAGCTGGGCAGGGGCTGCAGGCACTTACTGGCTGCTCTAATCCAGCTGGATACTCCAGGGTGCCAAAACCCCTCAGCAACATGCTGGGATATTGGAAATTTGGGAAGTAACAGGAAATGTTTTCTCATTCCCCAGACATTTGCCTTGCTTTGGTCTCTGAGCTTATTCTTGCTTTTTTTTTTTTCTTTTTTTTTTCCTTTAATTTTGTTTCAGTGTTGTGTGGTAAAAAAGAGTCAGAAAAACCTCTGAAATTCGTGGTCTTATAAAATAAACACAATCAACTCCCAAAATTACCAAGACCCTTTCCCTGAGGAATAATACAAAACCAGAAGGCAAAGCCAGGTCATGAATTGTTTCCTTACCTCTCTGCATTGGTAATGTCTTCTTTGTAATCTCTGGAAGTCAGTGTTTCTGTATCATAAATCCCCAGGAATTAATAAATATCAAAAGCAGCAGCCAGACCCTTTTTAATATTGCAAATAATGTGATGAATTTGGGAGTTACTATCTGAAGCTGGAACCAGGGCTCTCACACCAACAGTGGCATGGGATATTATTTCTGAGCCTTCAAACAGAAAATAATGTGGGCTCCCATGAAGGAAGTGATTAATGACTAAAAATCCTGAGCTTTACACTGCAATGTTTTGTCCATTTTAGTATGAAAAATACATCTGTGAAAGGGAGAGGGGGAAAATAATTTTGTATAATTAGAACCAAATGGATTTATTGCAGTTGTGGCAGCAGTGTTTTCTCCGTCCTTGCCATGGGGAGAAGTCCATTTCCTGGTGGCAGGAGGGAAACACCCACGAAGGGCATGGCTGGGGTGCTGTGCCAGGAACCCCTGGGAATGTGGAAACCCCAGGAAAATGGGATTTCTCCCATTGGACGGGCTGGCAGGTGCTGAGCGTGGAAGCACAGAGATTAAAGGGCACGCGGCTTCGGCTGTAGGGAAATTGCACTCCAAATCCTGCAGAGGAACAAACACTTTTGCTCTTAATTACTAACATTGGGCTGGTTCTCTGCTGGGAGAGGTTCAGATGGAGGGGTGAATCCCTGGTTATCTGCAGACAGATTTCCTGCTGGGGCATCCCAAGGCAGATGGGCTTATGAGCCAGCCCAGCAGCTGGAGATGCCCCGTGTCCTGTGTGCTGTGCTGGTGTCCCCTGTGCCACCACAGCAATCTGACTCCCTGGCCAGTGAGCACCCCTGGGGGCTCTGGGAGCACTGCTGCAGGGGCAGGAGGGGTTAATGATGCTGGAATTACTCAGAAGCACAATCACGGGTTTGGACCTACAGCCAGTGTGAGAAAGTGAATTCCAAACGCAAAAGCAAAAGGATCAATAACGTAAATAAATTTAAACTGCAAGGAGGCAGGGTTAGACTGGAGATTAGGGACAAATCCTTCCCTGTCAGGGTGGGCAGCCCTGGCACAGGTGCCCAGAGCAGCCCCTGGATCCCTGGCAGTGCCCAAGGCCAGGCTGGGCACCGGGACAGTGGGAGCGTCCCTGCCATGGCAGGGTGGGATTTATTTGAGGTCCATTCCAACCCAAACCATTGCAGAAATGGGAGAGTTTTCTCCTCCCAAGCACTGCCCAACACCTTCCATCTGCAGCCCAGGCTCCTTGGACACAGGATGTCTTCCATTCCTGGGGTTTCTACAGCAGGACCAGGCTGGGGAGCATTCCAGGCAATTCCAAGCAATTCCAGGCAGTTCCAGGCAATTCCAGGCAATTCCAAGAAATTCTAGGTAATTCCAGGCAGTTCCAGACCATTCCTGTCCTTCAGGTGGGATCCCAGCCCATGGAGGCTCCTGGAGCAGAGCCCCTGTGCAGTTTTAATTAAGCAAGTGCAAGAGCTGTGTTTTTTACAAAGATTAATGGATCTCTGTTTTAATTACGGTGGAATAATAGACTAGAGAGCTGGGAAAGTGGGAGGCATTAAAAAAAAGAGGATTAAAAACTTGAGGGAAGCTGGGTGAGACTATATTTTTCCGTACTTACAAATTACAGAAGATCATCCCCATTAATAATGATTGGAAAAATAATAAAGTGCCCTCAGCCATGTATGACAGTTAACATTAAAATCTATTTTTTATGCTTGTTGTGTGGGGAATTTCTGATTACAATCATCAGTTAAAAAAGAAACTGTGCTTCTTTCCAATCTTCCAAATTTAAATACAGAAGAATTCTCTGCTGAGTTCAGCTATGGTTTCATCAATACTTTTCCAAGCCATGGCAAGGTAAAAAGAGCAAAAGTCACTTTTATTTAGTGCCTGTTATGCTTACTTTAGTTGTGCTGCAGCATTATCATTAATTGCTAAAAATAATTGTTTCTATGCATAGATTTTGAAAATTACATTGCAGGAAATGCTGCTGGGGTGTACAGGGAGTTTAATAGGAACAGAATTTAGGGAAAGAGAGGAAAAGGAAAAGAGAGGAAAGGGAAAGAGAGGAAGGGGAAAAGCAAGGGAAGGCCCCTGATATTTGCAGTTTTTACTGTTGGTCATCCTTTTAATGAATGATTTCCCAGAGATTGCTGTAGGAAGGGTTTTATTGTTATTATTTTTGTTAAAGCTCCTCGTGCTCTGCTGGAATCCCTGCCCTGCCCTGGGCAGGAGAAGCCCAGTGGCACACAAACTCTATGGGGAAAAACTGCTCTTCCTTGGGAAATTGTAAAGGTTTGGGATGAAAGGAAAAGGAAAAGGAAAAGGAAAAGGAAAAGGAAAAGGAAAAGGAAAAGGAAAAGGAAAAGGAAAAGGTTCCCTTAAACAGTAAAACCCCTGGATTTCCCTGTTTCTGCTCCCCTGCAGAAATCCATCTCAGGCTGTGCTGTTCAGAGCTCGGTGGGAGGAGGTGAGTTCTGTGTCCTGCAGGAGAGCTCTGGGCAGTGACAGGGACTCCAGGCCGGCGAGGGGATTTACAAACAGCCAGGGATTAAATCTGTTAGCTTGGAAAACATTTCTGAGATGAATCATCTGATTGCTGCTTCCGTGGGGTAAATATGCACTTTAGCCATCACATCCCACGTGGGTGCTGGGGAAGCACAGGGTATTGGCTGCTGCTGAAAACTGTCACAGACATCTTTTATGACAAATCCTTTCCTTAAGTTAAGAATGGAATGATAACAAAGGTTTGTGTCTCAGCTCTGTGTCTGAGCCAGCTGACTGTGATTGGCCATTAATTAGAAACAACCCCATGAGACCAATCCCAGATGCACCTGTTGCATCCCACAGCAGCAGATAACCATTGTTTGCATTTTGTTCCTGAGGCCTCCCAGCTTCTCAGGAGGAACAATCCTAAGGAAAGGATTTTCCATAAAAGATGTCTGTGACACCATCCTGAGATCCTGGAGGTCTTTTGCAGCCCCAGTGATTCTGTGAATGGTTTTCTGATTTTTCTTCTTTCCTGGCAAGACACACAGAGGGCAGGGAGTTGGTGGAGTGGTGGAGCTGGGTTTTTATGCTGGGAGAGGAGGAGGATGGGGATGCTTTTCTCTCCTTGGGGAAGAATTCACAGAGCTGAGGCTTCCCTCCAAGGTTTGGATGTGCGCGTGTGAATAAACAGTGGGAGAGTGAAATTAATGGAGTGGTAAATGCTCACTGAGCCACAGGCTACCTGCAGAAATGCTGATTTGTAATTCCTGGATTCCCAGGGTGGTTTGGGGTGGGAAGGACCCTAAATCTGCTGCCACTGCAGCCCAGCCCCGGGCAGACACAGCTCCCTGCTCAGCTGTGCTGGATGGACTGCATCCAGCTGCTGCAGAAAGCCTCTGGGAAAGGAACACGTGCTAGAAAAACCTCCGTGAATTGGGGCTTTCTCTGCCTCTCCCACCCCGCTGTTCGTTAGAATCGAGTTCAAAACGTTCTCAGGACTTTGAAAGAGGCTCCTTGCCTTCCCTGGATGGGACCAGACCCTGCACAGCTCCTCCTGCAGGGATGCCAACCTCAAAGTGCCACTTCCCGGTGACATCCCAATTCTCTGCTCTATAAATGGGGATATTTTAGCCCTCAGAACCCTTTCAGATTTAATGTTGAGATCATTAATTAAATGAATGGTTATTCTCTTGCTTTGTTTCTGAACCATTTCAGCCTGATGTTTCCAGTTCCTTATTCCTGAATGGAATGTCATTTTCCTCTTAAACAATACTGCCAGATGCTTAAGGCACCAAATCACCATTTTCTCCGTCCAGTTTCTATGGTTGTGCTATTTTAATGTTTCATCAAAGGGATGAGCTCTATTGCATTCCCTTCTTCTCTTGGATTTCCTTCATGTAGAAAGCTCTTTATGAGATAAAAATGTCCCATTAGTCTGTTGCACTTTGTATTATCCTCCTTCCCACCTTCCTCCAGCTTTTAAAACTGTTTCAAAGCCTTAAATTCCAAGGTGGCCATGGGTGGGGGGTGAGTCTAAAATTTGCCTAATTTGTTCTCCACGTTTCCTGAAGAGTTGTTAACTTGTGGAGGGAAATGCAGGTTTCCTGGCGCCACAGCATCACTTCCCGATGGCTGCTGGCTCTGCAGCTCCCTGCTCTCAGCCCTGAGCCCGTGCAGCTTTTCCTGGGCCCTTATTCCATCAGCTGCTCCTCCTTTTCCCACGTGCTGGCTGTTGGAAATGGAGCACCGTGCTGTTGGGCCAGGCTTAGGCATCCTCCACCCCTCAGGCTGGCTCAGACCCCTCAACAGCTCGTGGAATAAAGCTGTTCCTAAATCTCCTCCCTGTCCTGGGACCCCTCGCTGCAGCCCCCGAGGGACAGGGGCTCCTGGGATAACGGGGTGGGGTAACGGGGTGGGATAATGGGGTGGAATAACAGGATGGAGTAATGGGATGGGGTAATGGGGTGGGATAATGGGATGGGACCATGGGATGGGATGGGATAATGGGGTAATGGGATGGGCTGCCAGCTCCCTTCCCACCCAACCCATTGGGGAATTCTGGGGTTCTGTGACCCCTCTGAAAAGAAGCTGTTTTGGGTTCTCTGATGTCCCAATGGTTTTCCTTGGAGAAGTCTCTTGGCTCCTGAGCTCAGCAGTACAAGGGGCTGTGCCTCAGGAACGGGGCAGGAATTTTCCACGGAGCACACGGTGCTGCTGACCCTCGGGCTGCAGGACAAAGGGCTGGAATAATAACTGAGGCTGTCCTCCCAGTGCTCCAGCAGCAGAGCAGGGCAGGCAGATACACCTGTGGCTCTGTGTCTGTAGGCTGGGCTGTGGGGCTTAGGATGGCTCTGAGCTAACAGAGATCCCCGGTGTGGGGTTTATCCTCCGATAAACCCCGGCTGTGCTCAGCCCAAACGCAGCAGCGAGCGGCACCAGGCAGCTCCCCCAGCCCCGTGCTCAGGGTTTCCCTTCTCCCCAGGTGCTACCTGGAAGATGGAGCCTCCAAGGGGGCCTGGCTGAACCGCTCCAGCATCATCTTCGCGGGCGGCGACAAGTGGTCGGTGGATCCGCGCGTGTCCATCGCCACGGCCAACCGCCGCGAGTACAGCCTGCAGATCCAGGACGTGGACGTGACCGACGACGGCCCCTACACCTGCTCCGTGCAGACCCAGCACACGCCCAGGACCATGCAGGTGCACCTCACCGTGCAAGGTAGGCCAGCGCTGCCCTGGCGTTACAGTTTTTTTGGGGTTTTTTGTTGGGTTTTTGTGGGTTTAGTTGAGTTTTATTTTCAGAAGGTTAATTAATTACTTCATTATACTATATTATTCTATATTATATTACACTGTATTATATTACATTATATACACTATATTATATTACACGTTACATCTAAACTGAATCTGTCAAGCACTCAGCTCTGCACACAACTGCACAGTATCTCATGACTGTCAGTGACAGTCCCAACACACACACCTGGACCTGGCAGGCCAAGGAAGCAAAGCACCATCACCCTGGGAAAACAATCTCCACATTGCATTCTACTTTTGCCAAACACAAGCACAGCAAATGGTAAGAATTGTGTTTTCTTTCTCTGAGGTTCAGAGAATGCGAAACCCAGAAATATTCCAGGGAAGAATTGTGCCTTGCTTTTCTCTGTGAAGAGAAATGGCAAACTGCAACGCCTTCAGAGTCCCCTTTCCTTTCCTTTCCTTTCCTTTCCTTTCCTTTCCTTTCCTTTCCTTTCCTTTCCTTTCCTTTCCTTTCCTTTCCTTTCTTCCTTTCCTTTCCTTTCCTTTCCTTTCCTTTCCTTTCCTTTCCTTTCCTTTCCTTTCCTTTCCTTTCCTTTCCTTTCCTTTCCTTTCCTTTCCTTTTCCTTTCCTTTCCTTTCCTTTCCTTTCCTTTCCTGTCAGTTTCCACATGGATTTAATATTTATTGTATTGTTCCAGGGTGAACAATTCTTGGTTTTGATTGTCTTCCCAATAATTAATGCCCCCATGCAAGGGCTAAAAAAACAAGTTGGAAATTAATTGCGTGTATAAAATACATCAACAGGAGCTTAAAATTAATTAGGCTAACTAGGAGCATATAGAGAAATAATAACTCAATAGTTAAAAATATGCATAATTATTAAGCAATTGCATTTATATCTTCAGAAATGCAAAGTATAACCTAAGGCTTTAACTTATTAGTCTTTGGTGCAATCATCATTAACATTTTCTTTTGCATTTTTATGAGTAATAAAGCAATGAATATAGAGGAGAAGAATTGAGCTGGCAATCCCCATTAATCCATGTGGCACATGGAAATCCCTTAGAAATAATGGAGGTGAGCCACCTCCCACACCAATTGTCCTTAGTCACGGGAATCCTGCAGGAATCCTGTGGGAATGTTGGGCTGGAGCTCTGAGCTCAGTGTGTGTGCTTTATTAAAATATCATGGAGTCATTTTTGTGATGCTGGTGAGAGGCCTCAGGACCCTCAGGCTCGGTTTGGGGCACGTGCAGGGACACAGGGACAGGGACAGAGGAGAGAGAACAGCTCAGGCTGGGCCAGGGCAGCTCAGGGTGGGCACAGCAGGAATTTCCCCATGGAAAGGGGGTCAGGAACTGCCCAGGGAGGGTTGGGGTGCCCATCCCTGCACGTGGCACCTGGAGCTGGCACTCGGAGCCCTGGGTGGGGACACGGTGGGGATCGGTGCTTGGGAAGGGCTGGTCCTGTGCCCCTCAGTGCCTGCCTTTGTGCAGGGACGCCCTGACACCCACTTGTGATCCCAGTGGGACCCCGAGGTCACTGCTGGGAGGGACTGGGACAGCCCCTTCTGTCCAGAGGGCTTAATCCTGGGATCACACACGGAGCTGTCAGCGGGGACACAGGGAGTTATTGGGGGATGACACAAGCAGCTGTCCTTGGATCACACAGGGAGTTATCCCGGGATCACACAGGGAGATATCCCAGGGATCACACAAGGATTTATCCCGGGATCACACAAGGATTTATCCCGGGATCACACAGGGAGATATCTCAGGATCACACAGGAGTTATCCTGGGGTCACACAGGAGTTATCCTGAGGTCACACAGGAGTTATCCTGGGATCACACAGGAGTTATCCTGGGATCACACAGGAGTTATCCCGGGATCACACAGGAGTTATCTCGGGATCACACAGGAGTTATCCCGGGATCACACAGGAGTTATCTCGGGATCACACAGGAGTTATCCTGGGGTCACACAGGGAGATATCCCGTGAGCACACAGGGAGTTATCCCGTGAGCACACAGGAGTTATCCTGGGATCACACAGGGAATTCTCAGGGATCACACAGGGATTTACCCAGGGATCACACAAGGATTTATCCTGGGATCACACAGGAGTTATCCTGGGATCACACAGGAGTTAACCCATGAGCACACAAGAGTTATCCCGGGATCACGCAGGGAGTTATCCCGGGATCACGCAGGAGTTATCCTGGGGTCACACAGGAGTTATCCCGGGATCACGCAGGGAGTTATCCCGGGATCACGCAGGAGTTATCCTGGGGTCACACAGGAGTTATCCCAGGATCACACAGGAGTTATCCTGGGGTCACACAGGAGTTATCCCGGGATCACACAGGAGTTATCCTGGGGTCACACAGGAGTTATCCCAGGATCACACAGGAGTTATCCCGGGATCACACAGGAGTTATCCTGGGAGCACACAGGAGTTATCCTGGGGTCACACAGGAGTTATCCCGGGATCACACAGGGAGATATCTCAGGATCACACAGGAGTTATCCTGGGATCACCCAGGAGTTATCCTGGGAGCACCTTTAGGTTTCTCTGTAAGTTCTCCCCTAGCTGGGTAATCTGGAGATCAGGAACAACCTCTGTTATGGGCAGAAATGAGTGAGGACAAAGCGAAACTGCTCCCAAATCCCTGTGCCAAAGCCAGCACAGCGCCTGAAGGACACCAGCAGGTACAGGCTTGGTCACTGTTACTCACTGCAGTTACTCCCTTTTGTAGCAGGGAAATTAACTGAGGTTTTTGATAAAAAAGAAAATAGAACTTGTGTCTTCAGCCCACATTTACATCTGTGAAGGAAAAAACACACGAAAGAGAGGAAGATAATCCATTTAACTTAATTTCAGTGACCTTATTAAAAAGAAGTGAGAATTCTGAAATAATTAATTGGAAGTTTAGATGGCAGCAGTCTGTAATCAGCTCAATCTCCCTCAGGTTTGGGACAGCAGGGACACAGCTCAGAGACACCCCAGCCCCAAAAGGGACACAGGAACACACAACAGGGCTCAGAGGGACCCCAGCCCCAAAAGTGACACAGAACATGGGCCCAGAGGGACCCCAGACCCAAACAAGGACACAGGGACACAGGGCAGGGCTCAGAGAGACCCCAGCCCCAGCCCAGCTCCATGCTGCCCTCCCAGCTCCCCCTCAGCCTGCAGGAATCTGCTCCCGACACAGGAGCTGTAAATAATTCAGTTATCCTTGGAAATGCCTTTTACAGATTCAGTCAGGAACCACAACCTCGGGTTTTTATTTAAACATGTATAATGTTCCCAAAGTAATACTCTAGGCCCTTTTTCTGTTTAATAAACCCCCTTAATGTCCCCTAAATATTAATGTATTGA
This sequence comes from Ammospiza caudacuta, assembly GCF_027887145.1. Classification (NCBI taxonomy): domain Eukaryota; kingdom Metazoa; phylum Chordata; class Aves; order Passeriformes; family Passerellidae; genus Ammospiza; species Ammospiza caudacuta. Next base: position 48,097,357 of record NC_080599.1, on the reverse strand, counting down.
TTTAGTCTTTGCAATGTTTGCAAAGTCTAATTTGTTTCCTCAGCCGGGCCAAGAGGGACTTCCATTTGAAGCTAACGAGATAAATCTTCCCCAAATTTATTTAAAGTGGGACAAAATAAATATGCAAAAGACTTTAAAATCATCTAACAACCACTTCCCAGCTAAAACTGACAATCCATTACTCTTTTAAATTGCCAGCACTCGAGCAGGGTGTCAGTTCCCTTTATAAAATTAACTTGCTGGTGCCAGCCGCTGTTATCATCCTGTCCCTGCTCAGCACGGGGAGAAAAAGACTTGGAAAAACATTTCTGTGGAGAGGGGAGGCAGCCACGGGAGCTTGCTGTGTGATGGAGACCCCCAAAGGGCCCCTGTCCCTGTCCCTGTCCCTGTCCCACCAGCAGCATCCCTGCCTTGCACTGCTGCTCCCACTCGCTTTAAGGTGCCAGCAGCGGCTGATCCCAGAGCTCTGTGCAGGATCTGTGCTCCACATCTCACACTGGCAGGGGGCTATTTACAGATCTGGTACTCACAGGGGTCTGTGTACAGATCACAAACAGGACAGGACTGCTGGGAATGTGCCTTGAGCTGTTTGATTTTCCAGCATCACTCTCATTCCATGGTGATGACAACGGGAAGATGCCAGCAGCAGCTCCCATCCCAGGCAGCAGGCACAGAACTCAATGTCACAACTCACTTTATGAGCTTCTTGACCAATCACACAGAGCAAAAGCACACTGACAGTATTTGTATCTGTATAGTATATATTCTATATTGACAGTAGTTCTATCCAGCCACTATAAGCACAGGTACCTGTGTTAAACAATGCTGCTTATTTCAAATACAATACCTGCTTGTGAGCCTTAAAACACAACGCACAGAGCTCCAGTATTAAGTGTGGTGGTGTTCCCAGGGGTCCAAGGATGAGGGAAGAGATGAGGATCTGACTCCATGTTTCAGAAGGCTGATTTATTATTTTATGATATATATTACATTAAAACTATACTAATAGCAGAAAGGATTTCATCAGAAGGCTGGCTAAGAATAGAATAGCAAAGAATGATAACAAAGGTTTGTGGCTTGGACTCTCTGTCTAAGCCAGCTGACTGTGATTGGCCATTAATTAGAAACAACCCCATGAGACCAATCCCAGATGCACCTGTTGCATTCCACAGCAGCAGATAACCATTGTTTGCATTTTGTTTCCTAAGGAAAGGATTTTCCATAAAATGTCTGCAACAGCAGACTCCTGGCACCTACAGCCAGTGCTGCTGCTCCTCTCCAGGCACAGGGATGTGCAGGGAGTTTGTCTGTTCCTGCCTTTAAGCTCCTGTCAGCCTGAGAGATGGGATTGTTCCCCTGAGCAGCACAGGGGCCCTGATTGATGCTGCTGGTGCCAGCTGTGCCCCAGCAAAGGCAGCTGCAGGATTTGTTCTGAAGAGCTGGTGCTATGCGATGGTTCTGCACCTTTACAGAGACAATGCGAGGGCCTGGAAAGCAGGGACTGTTTAGGAGGTCTGTGCTCTCAGTGGCTGAAATAGGCTGAAAGCTAGTGGTCGGTGTCACCTGAAGTGACATCTGGTGTGGAGCTCCCTCCCAGAGCTGGCTGGGCATGGCGAGGCTGGAGTGCCCCGCTCTGCTGAGCAGCTCATTCACAAAGCACAAACAGCAGAGGGGCAGGGAGCTCCCTGGGAAATGCAGAGGAAAGAGCAGAAATGCACAGACCTGAAGCACTTTAACAACCTGGGACTGAGCCAGGGAAAATGAACGTTTAGGCTCAGAGGCTGTGCTGGAAAACAGGGAGCGGTGTCCTGGAAAGGTTCTGGGAGTGCACAGCACCCCCAGTCCAGCCCCTCAGGATTTACCTGCTGGGAAAGAGGGGCTGGGGACAGAGCTGTGCGTTGCAAAGGTGATTTCTGAAACTGGAAACAACAGCAGCGCATCCTCTCCCTAAACCCACCTCAAAATGCGAGGACGCCATTGTTCCATTGGGATTTACTCCATGGCCATTGTTCCATGGGATTTACTCCGTGTTGGATTCATGAGCTGGGAACTCGGAGAAGAGAAACGTTCAGTGCTCTGAGCTGGGTTTGTGGCTCTGGAGAAGCACCAGGGTGGGATGGCTCTGGCTCAGCAGCCTCTCCTCACACTCCACACACAAGGAGCATTTCCTCGTGTTCTGCATCACTCCTTATTCCCAAACCCCCACGGCTCCATTTCCATTCCATCGCCTCAGAGAGGGTGAAGGGAGGAGGATGACAATGTCTGATATTTGCAAGCAGCCAACTCCACCAGTTGGAAGGAGCAGAACCAAATGCCTGTCTTTAAAAAGAATGTATGGAGCTAATTTAGGAAAACTTCTGGAGACGACTGAAAAAACAACTGAGAAGTAAAGTGGCAGATTCATCCTGCGCGATTGAATTGTGAGGAATTTGACAGGCAGCTTTAGAGGACTGGGATTGAATGTTTCCTGCCTGTAAAATCTCCATTTGAAGGAGTGGATCTTTGATTGTACAGCTTTCCTAGAGGTGTGAAGAAAACTTCAGTTGTCCATCTAAATCCTCCAGGGAAGCAAATCCCATGGTTCCCTTCCCTGGCAGGGGTGCAGGGACACAGGAGGGGACAGGGAACAGGGGACAGGACAGGAGGACAGGGCCACAGGCTGGGCCAGGGGAGGTTGGAGTTGGTGTCCAGGTTGGAACAGAGAGGTGTCTGCTAAGGAAGGCAGGAGCTTCCCTCAAAATGGAAAATGTAAACCCCCTCCCTTTGAGTTATTATAATTTTGAAATAAGGGGCTCAGGCAAATATATGAGAGCAGGAATAACAGGTCCTTATTAGGGAAAAAATAAAAATAAAATGAAAATGCAACAATACAAAACAAACCCCTGCCAGAGTGAGAGCAGGAGCTGCCCCCTGTGTGTCAGGGTGGTGGCACAGTCCCATGCCATGGTGGCTCAGCCCTCCTGGATGGGCCTGGGCTCCCTCTGGGAATGCAGTGGGCAAAGGCTGTTTCTGTTGTCCCAAACCTCAGATTGTACCCAGGTAGGAATGCTTGGCCCCTCCCCTGGGCGGGGCATCTCCCCATGGGATGATGGGATTGGATCAGCCATGCCGGGACACTCACTGGCCATGGACAGAAGATAATTAATAATTAATGGCCCTTTAACACAAGAGGTCTCCTGGAGGGGGGATTGGCTGTGGGAGAAATAAAGAAAGCTGCCCAATGAACAGCAATAACTGCCCCAGCTCTGACAGATGGGGATGGAACACACACCCCAGCCACATCCTGCATTTCCAGCCTCAGAGAATTGGAGATCAGGAGAAGTTCTGCCTGGAAGGGCTGTCCAGCCCTGGCACAGCTGCCCAGGGCAGGCCTGAGTCCCCAGGCCAGGAGGGGTTGCAAAGCTGGGTGCATGTGGCACTTGGGGACGTGGTTGGGGTGGCCTTGGCAGCTGTGGGGAATGGTTGGACTCCATGGTGTGGGAGGGCTTTTCCAACATGAAGGACTCTGTGATTCCTGATTTTCTCTGCCTTTTGCTGAGCGCCTGACACTGATGTTGTTTCCTTTGATCCCAGCCCTGTAACATTCCGTGCTGGTTTCTGGGAGCAGAGCTTGCAGGGAGATGTTCTGAGGAGTTTCCTCACAGGAGCCTCACAATGCAAACCCTGAGACTGAAATTACTGGGGCTCCATTTCCTGCACGGTGTCATTTGTGAGGCAGGAACAAGGATAATAAATAGCACAAGATCTTTAGCTCCAGACGAGGAAATGACAGCAAAATCAAACCACACGGCATTGATTCGTAATACAATCCCGTAATATGACTCCAACTCCTATTATACCCACTTATCACAGGTCTTTTATCCCAGCTATTCAGATAAAAGCTCGGGAATTTGTGCAGCCCCATGGGTGAATTTTGAATGCTGTGCTCAAGGAGATGCACACACAGAATCTCTTCTTCCCTTCTTTTACTGTAGGTTTTGGCATCTTTTTTTTCTTCTTTTTTTTTTTTCTCTTTTTTTTTTTTCCTTTTTTTTTTTTTTTTTCCCACATGATGTTTTGAACATTTCTCCCTTCAGGTTAATATGTTCATTTATAAGGAAAGGATTAAACAGAAATCTCACGAGAGAGACATGAACTTGAATGTGAGTGTGCAGATTTGAATGGATAAAGAGGCACTTGAGGAGCTGGATGAAACCAGAGCGTTCCTAAGCCTCTGATTCCAAACCTGCCTCAAGGCCAGCAGCGCTGAAGACATTACAGGGAGCAGAATAAACAGCTAAAAATTGCTTACTTATAGAAAGCTTTGTAATACCAAAGGCTCAAGTAGAGAATTGTAAGTGAGTTATTCTGTTGACCCCCGTGGATTACTTGTTTTGTTGTCTCCAGGATTCAGAAATGTTCTTATTTTATTTAGACTGAAATTTTAATCATCCCCACTTTGCATTTAAAATATGATATTATTTCCCCTTCTATCATCTGTAAGAGAAAATGGGGAAATTTCCTTAGTAGTTGGCAGATTAGCTTTGTTATGTAAAACAGATCCTGGCAAAAGGAATTATAATTAACACAAGCGTTCCATTACACAGTGAAAGGGTTGGTTTAAAGTCTCTCTGTTCCAAACACTTCAAAGCAGAGGCTTTGTTTTGTGCTCCCACTGAATTGGATGTAGTTAGCACGCCCAAATATTTTGCCCATAAATATTCCCAAATCGCTGGATGTGATAACAGCAATCTCTGAGTGAACTCTCCTCAGCCCAGGTTTGGGGTTTGAGAGCTATGGCAAATCATTTCCTTCACAACCCTGCTCAGCACAGGTACCCAGAGCCCTTTAGGAACAAGAAATCATTCCTTGCTCAAAGCTCCCATCGATTTATGGAAACAAGCTCACTCACAGGGTGGGCAACAACCTCCAGCACACATCCTGGCGTCCCTGAGATCCTGTGGAAATCATTATCTGTGTGCTGCGTGGTTTCCACTTCCTCATGGACATGTTTTCATTGCCTTCATTATTTGGGGGGATTTTTGGGAACAATGTGATTGTGACATCCCTTTTCTGGCAGGGTGGGCAGGGGCTGGGCTGGAATTCCCAGCTTTGCTGTGGCTGCCCCTGCATCCCTGGCAGTGCCCAAGGCCAGGCTGGGCACTGGGACACCCTGGGACAGGGGGAGGGGTCCCTGCCATGGCAGGGGAGTACTGGGTGGATTTTGGGGTCCCTCACACCCAGACCCATGTGGATCCCGTGATTCTGGGTGCCCGGGGAGCTGTGAGTGCAGCAGGATGGGGCTGCTGTGGCTCGCTCAGGGCTGTCCTGTGGCTCCCTCCTCACGGATCACACGGAGTAATTCCCCATGGAGCTCCTGTCCAGGGGGCACAAAGCACAAAGTGCAGTTTGAGCAGTTTCACTGGGGCTCCTGACATTCTGTGTCCCAGGGGAGTCCTGGCCCCCAGCACCGCCTGTGCTGAGTGGCTTTTAACTTCCAGTTACCGTGAGCTGATTGAGATTTTATTTATTCATTTATTCATTTCTGGCTGCTGAGGCTGTGATGTCCCAGCTCAGAGAATTGAGATATTTATTTATTTATTTATTTATTTATTTATTTATTCATTTATTAATTTCTGGGTGCCCAGGCCATGGTGCCCCGGAACGGAGAATAGGTATTTTATTTATTTATTTATTTATTTATTTATTTATTTATTTATTCATTTACTAATTTCTGTGTGGTGCCGTGGGGCCTCAGCACAGAGAATAGAGATTTTTATTTATTTATTCATTCATTCATTGACTAATTTCTGGATGCCCAGGCTGTGGTGCCCCAGCATTGAGAATAGATATTTTATTTCTTTATTTATTCACTTATTAGTTTCTGGGTGCCCAGGCCGTGATGCCCCAGCACAGAGAATAGAGATTTTATTTGTTTGTTTATTTATTTCTTTATTTATTCACTCACTTATTCATTTCTGGGTGCCCAGGCCATGATGACCCAGCACAAAGAATAGAGATTTTATTTATTTATTCATGTAGTAATTTGTGGGTGTTGAGGCTGTGGTGCCCCAGCACAGAAAATAGAGATTTTTATTTATTTATTCATTCATTGATTTATTTCTGGCTGCTGAGGCCATGGTGTCCTGGTGCAGAGAATTGAGATTTTATTTATTTATTTATTTATTTATTTGTTTGTTTGTTTGTTTGTTTGTTTATTCATCTATTAATTTGTGGATGCCCAGGCCGTGATGCCCCAGCACAGAGAATGGAGGTTTTATTTATTTATTCATTTATTAATTTGTGGGTGTTGAGGCTGTGGTTTCCCAGCACAGAGAATAGAGATTTTTATTTATTTATCTATACATTCATTTATTAATTTGTGGGTGCCCAGGCCGTGATGCCCCGGCACAGAGAATAAAGATTCTATTTGTTTGTTCATTTATTTATTTATTAATTTATTAATTTCTGGGTGCCCAGGCCATGGTGCCCCAGCACCAAGAATAGAGATTTTATTTATTTATTTATTTATTTATTTATTTATTTATTTATTTATTATTTATTCATTTATTGATTTCTGGGTGCCTCCTGGCACGGAGAAACCCCTGCTGTCTCTCTCCCCTCCAATGGACAGAGCTGCTCTGCAGGACCAGGGCAGGGTGATTAACTGGGCACTGAACCCCTAATGAAGGAGAGTCATTAGCTGGGCACCGAGCCCCTAATTAGGCAGGGTCATTAGCTGGGCCCTGAGCCTCTAGTTAAGCAGGGTTTGGAGTGCTCAGCCCTGGCTGCCAGTGATCCTCCTGCAGATTTGATTTATCCCTTGTTAGTGGAGTCCCCAGTCCCCAGAGTAATTTATACCCAGTAATTTATACCCGATAATTCATACCCGGTAATTTATACCCGTTAATTTATACCCTGTAATTCATACCCAGTGATTTATACCTGATGATTTATACCCAGTGGTTTATACCCGTTATAATTTACACCCGGTGGTTTATACACGGTAATTCACAGGGGCAGGATCCGTGCCCGTTTTCACCCGCCCGGATTTGTGCCAGCAGGGCCATTCCAGGTGCCCACGGGGCTGGGCCTGCCATTCCAGGCTGGATAATTCTCTGATAATCAGGGCATGGTTTTCTCCTGGTTAGTCCAGAACACCCTGCGAGGGAGCTGCTGTTCTCTCTGCACCTCCCCATGGCCATCACCGGCGGGCTGGCCGCTAAAATCCCAATTTACCGGGATTTCACAGCACAGTGCCCTGCAAAGTGCCACAGAGCCATCCCATCAGCATCGGGGCTGGCTGGGACCCTCTGGGGAAGAAATGGAATCCAGCTCGTTTTCCTGCAGAGAAATGAGGGCGGAACTCTGTGCCCTGTCTGTGGCCAGGCATCCCAAACTGCCGGGCAGGCAGCAGGGTGATGGCAATTCACTGCTAACTGTCTGTAGAATATGAATATTAATAACGCCATTAATCCCCATTAATCCCAGCAGTTCCCATGCCACTGCAGTGTCAGGAAGATTAAATCACACCGCTCCCCACGCGTTTCCATGGGATGGGGGCAGCTCTGCGGCAGCTCAAGAGGAGGAATTAATAATGTGGAAAGCAATTCCAGGTTTCAGTGTTAGATAATCATTGCTAATTTCTAGGCTTTGTGGTGAGAACAAAAATAAATACTGAATAAATTTTTATCCGCTGACTTAATCCAGGGAAGAAGTCTGTCCTCCCTTGGACTGAGAGAAGGAGTGGAAACTTGCTCAGGATATATGTCACAGTCATCTTTTATGGAAAATCTTTTTTTTAGGGTTGTTCCTCTTGAGAATCTGGGAGGCCTCAGGAACAAAATGCAAACAATGGTTATCTGCTGCTGTGGGATGCAACAGGTGCACCTGGGATTGGTCTCATGGGGTTGTTTCTAATTAATGGCAAATCACAGTCAGCTGGCTCGGACTCTCTGTCCGAGACACAAGCTTTTGTTATTATTCTTTCTTTTTCTGTTCTTAACTAGCTTTTTGATTAATTTTTTTCTATTCTTTTAGTATAGTTTTAATATAACATATATCATAAAAAAATAAATCAACCTTCTGAAACATGGAGTCAGATCCTCATCTCTTCCCTCATCCAAGAACCCCTGTGAACATTGTCACAGATATATTTGTGTTCAGTTCGAGCAGAGAGCCATCATCTCATAAACCATCCCAGGGACACAGGGCTGAGTGAGCTTCTACTCCAAACCAATCCAAAAAGTGCCACCATCACAGCAGGAGATGGAGGCCAAGAAGAAGAAGAAGAAGGAGAAAGGCTGGGAATGCCCAGATCCCTCCATCTTGCCCCCTGAAGCCCCATTCTAAAAACCCCAAAAATTTATTTTTCACCCCATGACAAACTAATTATTACTTTACTTATACTTTTGTGGCTTGCAGATCCTCATATAAGGTTGGTAATTTTCTCCAGGGGTCATAATCAAAGTCACAGGTGCCTTGGGCTCCATAAAATTCTTTTGCCAAAGTCCTTCCAGCAGCACAGACAGAGGCACTCTGCCTGCCCCAGGGTCCGAGGGACCATGGGGAGGGTGGGATCCCTTCCCTGGGATCTCCAGTGAGATGAGGAGAAAGGGATAGGGCAGGTGGTGACATCCAAAGGGAATTGTGTAATTGAGCTGCAGGATCACAAAATCCCAGCCTGGGCTGGGCTCAGAGGGACCTTAAATCCCATCTCATCCCATTCCCTTGCCATGGCAGGGACACTTCCACTGCCCCAGGGTGTCCCAGTGTCCAGCCTGGCCTTGGGCACTGCCAGGGATCCAGGGGCAGCCACAGCAAATCTGGGAATTCCAGTTCAGCCAGGAACAATTCTCAATTCCCAGTCTCCCACCCATCCCTGCCCTCTGGCAGTGGGAGCCATTCCCTGTGTGCTGTCCCTCCATCCCTGTCCCCAGCCCCTCTGCAGCTCTCCTGGAGCCCCTTCAGGCCCTGCCAGGGGCTCTGGGCTCTCCCTGGATCCTTCTCCTCTCCAGGTGAGCACCCCCAGGTGTCCCAGCCTGGCTCCAGCCCTGCAGCAGCTCCATGGTGGAATTCCCTGAGGATTTGGAGTCAGTGGTCCCTGGGGGTCCCTTTTAGCTCTGAATATTCTGTGGGGCTGTGCTCCAGAGAGAGCTGGGGCTGAGAGGGAAGGACCAGGAACTGCTTTTCACACCGGAGCAAAACGCTTAAGATGGGGAGTTAGCAGAGCCATATGGCTGGGATGCAGAGAAGGGGAGTGATGCAGCCAGAGAACTGTCAAGGGAAATTATTTTAATAACTATCTTGGGAGTACGATGTAAATCTGTCATTCAGGCTCGCTGGAGAGAGACTGAACCTGTAGAGTTCTCCAAAAGGAAAAATGCAGAGTTACAAGAAATCATCTCAAATCATTACAGCTCTTTTATTTAGTTCCTGTGACAGCATGAGCAGCAACAGGTATATCACTGTTTACCTGTCACAACCCTCTAATATTCTCATTTTGCCTGTAAGGAGCAGTGATGAGGTTTTACCTCTAATTTTCCAGTCCAGAACTCTTTTCCTGGTGCTTCTTGTGTGGCAGGAATGCTTCAGTGAAAATCCCTTTGCCCACGTACGTTGGAATTTGTGTTTAAATGATGCACATCCCTATTTGAGTGTACAAACTCCATCCTCTGGGACAGGGACAGGGACAGGGACAGGGGTGGCTGGAGCTGGGCCAGGGGAGGTTTAGGTTGGATTTTAGGGAAAGGTTCTTCCCTAAATATCCTGGGATATTCCCAGGATATGGGACTGGGACTGATGATCCAACCCAGGATATTCCATAATTCCATGGGTTTCTGACTCCAGACTTGCACAGCCCCTTCAGCAGCCCCTGCACACCCTGGGTGCAGCTCTTCCTTTGTCTGCGAGGATAAAGAAAGGGAAATCCGAGTTTATTTTGAATTATTACATTTTATTGCTTTTCTGGCTGAGCAAACAGCGGCGCTCTCGCTGCTGGCTGGAAATCGAACCTTGCAGGATTTAGGTTGGGCTGGAAAGGGGAGCAGAGGGGTTTTAAGGGGATAATGTGTGTGTGTCCTTGTGTAATAACAGCAGATCTTTGACACTTTCAGGAGGAGCAGGGCCAGGGTGGCCTGAGGAAGGTGGAGGTGTTTGCTGGGATATTTATGGGGTTTTGCTGCTTTTTCGTTGGCCTCCTTTACTCTGCAGCTCCTTCAGGAGCTTCCTGGGACCAGGAGCTTTTGGAGATGTTCAGACTGGTTTATTCACATTTATCCAGGCCCTGTTCAACTGAGCAGTGTTCATCCTGTCTCACCAAGTTGTCCCTTTCTTACCCTGGGCAAACTCTTCTCATCTTTCCTTAGTGAGGTTATAAACCGAATCCAGGGGAGTGCTGGTTTTACCAGATAAAATCTTGTATTATTTTAACCTTTGACTATTTTCATAGTTATGACCATTCCTCTCCAGCCCCATCCAGCCTGGCCTTGGGCATTCCAGGGGCAGCCACAGCTTCTCAGAGCAGCCTGTGCCAGCGCTCAGGAAACAATTCACTGCCTCCTCTCTTTGCTGGTGCTGCCTGGAGAGCCATCCCTGCTTTTCCAGAGCCCAGGAAACCACTCACAGCCTCTGTGCTGGTGCTGGTTGGAGAGCCATCCCTGCCTTCCCAGAGCCCAGGAAACCACTCACAGACTCACCTCTCCTTGCTGGTGCTGGTTGGAAAGCCATCCCTGCCTTCCCAGAGCCCAGGAAACCATTCACAGCCTCACCTCTCCTTGCTGGTGCTGGTTGGAGAGCCATCCCTGCCTTCCCAGAGCCCAGTCCCAGCCCTGGGCATTAATGAGCCCCAGCGATGGGGCCCTGCCCAGCCAGCAATCAGCGCCCAGCTGGGAGGGCTTTGGCTCCAGCCACCAGGAGGTTGCTTTTTTTTTATCATTATTTTTGCCCTTTATGACTTTTTGGCTCCATTTCCATGATTAAACAGTTGGCAGAGCTTTGATTGCAGAGTGCTGCTCGCTGGAAGGGGCTCGTGGAGTGTCTGAAAGCTTTTCCAGGGAGTGGGGAAGGCTGAGCTGCACCTCCTGCACCTCGTGCTCTGGGCTCCTGGAGCGTCCCACTGGGACAGACAGACATCCCAGGAGTGGGGACAGACGGACATCCCAGCAGTGTCCCACTGGGACAGATGGACACCCCTGTAGTGTCCCACTGGGACAGACGGACATCCCAGGAGTGTCCCATTGGGACAGATGGACATCCCATGAGTGGGGACAGACGGACATCCCAGCAGTGTCCCACTGGGACAGATGGACATCCTGGGAGTGGGGACAGATGGACACCCCAGGAGTGGGGACAGATGGACATCCCAGGATGGAGTGTCCCACTGGGACAGATGGACATCCTGGGAGTATCCCACTGGGACAGATGGACACCCCTGGAGTGGGGACAGATGGACACCCCAGGATGGAGTGTCCCACTGGGACAGATGGACATCCTAGGAATGGGGACAGACAGACATTCCAGGAGTGTCTCACTGGGACAGATGGACACCCCACGAGTGTCCCACTGGGACAGATGGACACCCCAGGAGTGGGGACAGACAGACACTCCAGGAATGTCCCACTGGGACAGATGGACACCCCAGGAGTGTCCCAGTGGGACGGCTGAGCTGCCCTGGCAGAGGAAGGGTGGAGAGGCACAACCCACACACTCAGGTCCCGCCCCAGTGGCGCAGAATTCCCAAACAGGATCATTCCTTTTCCACTCACACCCTGGCAATATCTCGGCTTGGTCTCAGGTAAGCTGGGCACAGCAAACAGGTGGAGACAGAGTTGTGAACAGCAAGGATACCCCATGAATTTCCAGAGATGATGGTGACTGCCACAGATCCCAAGGAGGGAGAAGATTCCTCCCCAGCTTAGGGAAGTGCCACTTGTGTGAGTCCCTGTGTCACGCCTCGGCGCTGGCAGGAATTGGAAATAAATGAAGGCTGCAGATGAAACCATTTCTCTTCCCAGCCCACCCATCATTTATTTCCTCAGCCCCACTTTGCCAAAGCTGCCGTGTTTGAGACAAATTGTGTTTAATTAGGAGGAGGTGGAGACCTTTAGGCAACGCTCTTCAATCAAAGTGCCTCGAGGAACTAATCATGGAAATGCAAAAGCAGAGGGGCTGGGAGCTGTCCCCGCTGGTGACTGATTGTCAGAGGGGAGGGCTCCTGCTGCAAAAGCTCTCCTCATTTAAACCATGCTCAGCACACTCTGGAAATGCTGTTTGTGGTGGGGGCATTGCACTGCTCTGCAAATATTGAGCTCATCTGAGTGTGGAATGAAAAAAAATATATAAAAAGTATGAAAAACAGAGCAATTTTCAGTGAGTATTGATAAAAAATGTTACTACCCTAAAAAGCACAATTATCTTTTTTTTATGATCGATACTTAAGATGCAAGATGTTCAACCACACAAAGGAGTTTGCTGGAAATAATTATTGGAGATGTTTAGGGTTGGTTTTAGCTTGAAATCAGGGATTTGGGGTGTGGCATTCAGTGTTCAGGGGATCAGTGCTGTTTGCAGGGCTGAGGATGGAAACTGTGCCTGGCTTTGCCAGGCAGGTGAGGATTTATTTTAGCAGGGATGGAGGGACAGGACACAGGGAATGGCTCCCAGTGCCAGAGGGCATGGATGGATGGGAATTGATTGAGGAATTCACTGGGGAATAAATTGTGGAATTCATTGTGGAATTCATTGTGGAACTGTGGAATTGTGGAATTCATTATGGAATTCATTGTGGAATTGTGGAATTCATTGTGGAATTCACTGTGGAATTAATTGAGGAATTGTGAAATTAATTTTGGAATTGGTCTGGGCAGCTCCTGCTGCTGCCGAGAATGGGCTGCTGGAGGGAATTGATTGTGGAATTCATTGGGGAATTGTGGAATTCATTATGGAATTGTGGAATTCATTGGGGAATTGTGGAATTCATTGTGGAATTCATTATGGAATTGTGGAATTCATTGTGGAATTCGTTATGGAATTGTGGAATTCATTGGGGAATTGTGGAATTCATTATGGAATTGTGGAATTCATTGGGAAATTGTGGAATTCATTGTGGAATTCATTATGGAATTGCGGAATTCATTGTGGAACTGTGGAATTGTGGAATTCATTGTGGAATTGTGACATTCATTGTGGAATTGTGGAATTCACTGTGGAATTAATAGAGGAATTGTGGAATTCACTGTGGAATTGTGGAACTGGGGGCTGTCAGCCCATCCAGGACCTCCTGAGCCACATCCCTGACTAAAATCTCCAACCCCTCCCAACACACTGGGCTGCATTGAGGAGGGGTCTCCACCTGCTTTAACCCTGTAAATCCTGGAGCCAGGTGAGCCCAGGTCCCTCTGAGCCTTCTTTTCCCCTGGCTGAGCATCCCTGGTTCCCTCAGCCTCCTCCTGCAGCTGCTCCCCAGCCTGTGGTCACACACCCTGTCCAAAAAGGGAAGGTTTAGATTAAAAACATTGCGCAAAAAGGGAAGGGTTTACTTTAAAACACTAACATTGACATTAATGTTTTAATTTAACATTAAAAAAGAAAAAGCCAAATGACTGCAAAGCACTTTCCATGCTGGACCCCCGCACCAAATTTCCTTGGGAGTTTAATTCCTCTCTCCCCCTTGTTTATTATCTCATTTCTCTGGCCTTCTGTTAATCCATTTTCTGAATAAATGTTTATTTGCTGCTTTATTTAATTTTTCCCCTGACCTTCTCAGCTCCACGTGATCTGGGTGGGAGGCATGAGCTGCTGAAGTGGGGAGTCGCTCTGTGATGGGTTTAATGTGCACTCCAGGCTCAGCAGAGCAGATTTTAAATGCCAAATCTGCTCCTAGATCAGAGTCTTCCGAGGTGTGGGAAGAAACACGGATGCAAAACAAACATTTTTAAATTCCTAATAAATATTAACATTCCATTGTGGTGCCGCACGCATATTGGAGGCATAATTAATAAATTCCGCAGATTTTAGTGATCTGAATGTAATGATCCCTATCAGGCAGTAAATAGCAGAAAAATTAGCAGCATACTGATACAGCAGAAATCCTGATTTGTCTCAAACTGCGAGGCTCCAGAAATGCAGTGGGAGCCAATTTCTATCCCTGGCAGGACGGTGTTCCTGGGAAATCGCTGCCAATAATAACATCCAGGGTTTGCCATCAGCCCCAGATCAGACTGCATCGCTTGTGTCATCTGACAGGATTACACTGAGCAGCAGGGCTGCAGCTCCCCGCCTCTTTGGGGGTTATTGTAATTAATGCACCTCGCAGATCCATCCCTTGTCTAATTCTGCTTTGGAAATGCATCAGCGCTGTGACCTGCTCAGTGTCATTGTAACAGGACTTACAGACATCCTCAACGAGCTTTGATTTAATTTCCTCGCTGTAAAGCCCAGATTAAAGGAGAGCCCAGTCAATTAGGAATGGAACAAAGCTCGTACTTAAGAGGAAATCACTTAATCTGCACTCTGTAAGTCTGGAAAATTCTGCACCTTCTACCATGTCACAGCTCCAATCTCCCCTCAGAAAGACTGGAAAGTTCCTGGTGGGAAGCCCCAGAATGCAGCAAAAGCCTGCAGAGTTCTTGTGGGTCAGATCTTTGTGGCTTCAGCAAAACCAGGGAGAGAAAGCCCAGTTGGACAGAACTTGGGTGGGGGGAATGGACGAGCCCCAAAGCAGGAGGAAACAACACAATAAATGTGGTTTAGTCCTCTCTGTGAGCAGCTCCGATCCTCCAGGTGCACACAGAGTGGCTGGAACAGCATCATTAATTTTTAAAAGCACCAGAAAAACCCAATTTTGTCTCCTTTGCAAACTGCCAGGAGCAAGCTCAGCCTTGCCTTGAGCAGGAGCATCCATCTTCCAGGAGCTCTCTGCACACACAGAGGAAAATACTGTTGTGCACTCACACAGGGAAATGCTGCTCCGCATTCACACACACAGGGAAATGCTGCTCTGCATTCACACACACAGGAAAATGCTGCTCTGCATTCACACACACAGGGAAATGCTGCTCTGCATTCACACACACAGGGAAATGCTGCTCTGCATTCACACACACAGGGAAATGCTGCTCCGCATTCACACACACAGGGAAATGCTGCTCTGCACACACACAGGGAAATGCTGCTCTGCACACACACACAGGGAAATGCTGCTCTGCATTCACACACACAGGGAAATGCTGCTCTGCACACACACAGGAAAATGCTGCTTTTGCTTGTGGGGTCTGGTACCCAGGGGAGGCTCTGCAGTGTCCCTTGGGCCCTGTGTGTGCTCTGTCCCTGCTGGTGGCCCCTGTGATGCTGTTCAAGGGGCTTCTTGCATTGGGGAAGAGACGAGGATCTGACTCCATGGTTCAGAAGGCTGATTGATTATTTTATTATATATATTACATTAAAACTATACTAAAAGAATAGAAAAGGTTTCATCAGAAGGCTAGCTAAGAGTAGAATAAGAAAGAATTATAACAAAGGCTCTGTTTTGGACTCTCTGTCCGAGCCAGCTGACTGTGATTGGCCATTAATCAGAAACAACCCCATGAGACCAATCCCAGATGCACCTGTTGCATCCCACAGCAGCAGATAACCATTGTTTGCATTTTGTTCCTGAGGCCTCCCAGCTTCTCAGGAGGAACAATCCTAAGGAAAGGATTTTCCATAGAAGTTGTCTGTGACAGCCCCAGCCCGCTGACAGCCCTGTCCCTCTCGTTGCAGTGTCCCCCAAGATATTCCGGATCTCCAGCGACATCGTGGTGAACGAGGGCAGCAACGTCACCCTGGTGTGCCTGGCCACGGGGAAGCCAGAGCCCTCCATCTCCTGGAGACACATCTCCCCCTCTGGTGAGTGCCTGGGCACGGGCACAGGGGCAGCAGCACCGGGGCTGTGCCAGCCCCTGTGCCCATGAACGATCTCTGCGCTGGGGCTGGGAGGGCACAGGGACAGGGACACCAGGGCTGTGCCAGCCCTGTGCCCTGAGTGAGCTCTGGACTGGGGCTGGCGGGGCTGGGATGGTGCCTTGAGGGGCTCCTGGAGCAGAGCTGGGCAGAGGTACAGGAATAAAGTGGGGATTTATTAAAGGCCTTTGAAGAATACACCTTGGGCAGTGCAAGAGCCTGGCCAGGGCTTTACATCAAGATGGACCCGAGCTGGGCTCTGAGTCAGGAGTTTTCACCCTTTTATAAGTTTTGGTCCATTTCCACGTTGGGGTTCAGTGTCCAAGCTCCAGGTTGTGCAGTCCCACCCTCCCAGATTGTTCTCCTCCATTCCCTGCTGTTTGCACTTTTTGGGGCTGGAGCTGCAGTGGTGCCCTTGGTTCTGGGCTGGAAAAGGATTGAGAGTGAGCCTGAGGAGAGGAAAAGGATTGTTCTGTGTGCCTGAGCTGGGAGGAGACATTGCTAACATTTATATGAAGTTCAGAGTTACACACCAATGCAGGGCGGAGTCTGGAAAACACGAAAGCTCAAGCTGAAGGCATCACCACAACACAGGAATGAGGACAGAGCACCCTAAATATGGATATATGTCCCTACATGTGCTGTAATCACAGTCGTGGATCAAACAATTCCGGTTAAAATCCCAGCTAGGATGAGATGAGGAGCACACGGGGCTCCCTAGAAATGGGAAATTAGAGTTAAACACAGGAACAGGCCATGCAGTAGGTTTGGTTTATTCTCATTTCTTCCACTGCTACAGGGTGGGATTTTTGGGGTGTCAGGGTTGGGATTTATGGTCCTGGTGGGTCCCTCCCTCAGGAAATTCCATGGTACAGTTTATCAGAATGGTTTTGCTGAACGAATTAAATGATGCATGTAAAAAATTGTGGAAAAAATGGCAACTGAGAGCGTCCCTGCTGTTGGATATTTCCACGCATCCCTTTGGCTCCTCGCAGCACACTGAAAGGAAAGGTTTGGCCAATGTCAGGGCCACTGCAGCTGCTCCCTGTGAGCAGAGCAGGGCCCTGGGGAGATCCCTGCCCTGGCAATGAGGGTTTTGTGCTCCCCAGCTCTGTCCCAGGCCCTGCCTCTGCCGCTGGGATTTTGCATTGAGAGCTTTGCAGTGAGGGATTGCTCTGCTCCCCCAGCCTGTGTAAATCCTGTAATTACAGACCAGAAGGGTTCCGTGGGCTGCCACAGCCTCTCATCATCCCGAGGAACAGTTGGCTTTACAAAGCAAGATCTGGGAAAAATCTCACTTCTGACCTTTAAAACAATGACAATGAATTCGGCCTGAAGTGTCCGTCAAGGGACTAGAGGAAAAATTCAGTTGTAGCAGAAAATGGATTTTAACTAAATGTCAAATAAAATTTTATTGGAAGCCCTGGTGATACTTTAGATTAATGGCTTAAAGCGTTTGAGTGGCTGCAGGAAGGAGCTGGGGTGATGCTTCTGGAGAGGGAGGAGAGAAAAGGAGAATTATTGCACTCAGGCTGCAGCAGGGGCCGAGGGGGAGCAGAGCATCCTCATCTGGAGCTCAGGAAAAATAAATAAATGCAGAGGTGACACCTGGGGACACGGCCAGGTGCATCCAGGGGCTCAGAGGCACTTCCCAACCCAAATGAACCTGTGGAGATTAATGCAGGGACTCAGAGGGGCTGTCAGTGACCCCCTGGATGTGCTCCTTGCTCCCAACACCATCCAACCCCACTCTGGACATTTCCACCGTCCCAGATGTGGGATTCTGTGCCCTGGGGATGCACAGACACAGCAGGGGCTGGGGAGGGAGAGCACAGGCTCCAAAGGGCTCAGAAATCCTGTTGGATGTGAAGGGAGCAAGCCCAGTGCTCATGTAAATCAAAGTGACTCTGACCAAGGGGAGGAAATGATGAGGAGACTCCATGGGTATTTTAGAAGGCTAATTAATTACTTTATTATACTATACTATATACATTTCATCTAAACTGGGTCTGCCCAGCACTCACTCTGCACACACTGCCCAGAATCTCCCAACACACACACACAGCTGGCCCTGATAGCCAAGGAAATAAAACACCACCACTGGATAAACAACCTCCACATTGCATTCTGCTTTGGCACAGCACAGTGATAAGAATTGTGTTTTCCCTTTCTCAGAGAACGTGGATCTCAGAAATGCTTGGGAAGAGCTGTGCCTTGCTTTTCTCTGTGAAGAGAAATGTGGCAGCAAGGGCTGGCAGGGGCTGAGGTGTGCCCAGAGGAGGTTCAGTGCCCAGGGCACACAGGTACAGGTGTGCACAGGTGTACACACACCACAGGTGCAGCGCAGCCCTCCCAGCAAACCCAGCCTGGCTCCACCAAGCCAGGAGAAATCTGAGAGCCCCGTGGTGTTGGTATTCTGCCCACAGCTCCTCTCCTCCCTCTGCCTCATCTGCACTTGCTAATTCCTGCCCGTTCTGGCTGTAATTCCCAGCGGCACTAATGAGGCTCCCGGGCAGGCAGCGCATCTCCCATCCAGCACTAAATTATATTAACCAAGCATATTTAGAATATTCTCAAATTGTTTGTCAAAGCTGCTGCTAAAAGATAAGGAACTGAAATCTCTGAATACAAATGACTCAATGTAGACTAATTCCAGGATATGATCATGATTTACATCAACACAGCCTCGACTCGCATGAGGTCGGATTCAATTTTTCTGAACAAGAGATAAATTGAACCTTTCGTAGGAATAAAAATAAAATGCATTTCAAGGTGATTTTTAAACTTAGTCCGTAAATTATTGGCCCAGAATCTTTATTGTGCATGTTTAACTTGCAGTCATTATGTAAATGCTGGCGTTCTGTAAATATTCATTACACAGCCCCATTATGTAAATCCAGCAAATCTCCCCACTCAGCGTAACAGCGCCGGGCTGCGGGTTGTAATCTCCAAATCTGTATTGTTGAAATGTCACCCGAATAAATTGCAGGTATTACTTATTTTGTTCTGACATTTCCCAGCAAAGTGCAGCATCGATAGTTTAGCGATGGAGGCAGAACGTTAAAGGATGGAGCTCTGCCAGGGCAGAACTTCAGCTCTGCCGTGTCCCACCAAAGCCCGGTGCGGAGCACTGCTGCTCTTTGAGGGAGGGATTGAGCAAAGCCTCCCCAAATCCCGAGCAGCAAACCCGGCCCTGTCAGAGCCCCCTGCCCCTGGCAGAGAGGAGAAGGGCTCTGCTGGAGTGCCGGTGCTTCAAACCTGCATTTCCAGCCTGCAAATCCCCAGCTGACAGGAATTATTATCGGATTTCCAGGGCTTTGCCTGTGTACAGAGGGCCAACCCTTCAAATGCTCCCTCTCCTGCTTACAGATGGCTTTAAAGCTGGAAGTTTTAGAAGGAAGTTTCTGGCTTGGTTCTTTTTTCTTGCTGACTCCCAAGCAGGGAGCAGGTATTGCTGGGGAGGATGTTGGTGTTGTTTTCCCCCAGACCAGATCAATTGTGCACTGTGGATCCCTGAGCAGAGAGGAGCTGCTCTGCCCCCTTCAAAATATTAATATTAAATTAGTATTTTAATTTAACATTAAAAAGGAAAAATGTTAGGCACACGAGCACACCTTTGGAGGAAGCTCTGGTCAGCTGGAGGCATGGATGAGCAATATGCCCTGGAAAACACCCAAAACCTGCATTCCCTGGGATGTGGGACTGTGACAGTGCTCACAGGGGTGCCAGGATGAGGGAAGAGACGAGGATCTGACTCCATGGTCCAGAAGGCTGATTGATTATTTTATTATATATTACATTAAAACTATACTAAAAGAATAGAAGAAAGGATTTCATCAGAAGGCTGGCTAAGATAAGAATAGAAAAAGAAAGAATGATAACAAAGGTTTGTGTCTCGGCTCTCTGTCCAAGCCAGCTGACTGTGATTGGCCATTAATTAGAAACAACCCCATGAGCCCAATCCCAGATGCACCTGTTGCATCCCACAGCAGCAGATAACCATTGTTTGCATTTTGTTCCTGAGGCCTCCCAGCTTCTCAGGAGGAACAATCCCAAGGAAAGGATTTTCCATAAAGGTTGTCTGTGACAGTGGGATGGCTCAGGTGGCCTTGGCTCCCCAGCAGCCCTTGCTGGGAGCAGTGGCATTCATGGGGCACTGCTGGTGGCCTGCCTGGGTCAGCCCTCCTGCAGCCTCTCGGGGAGCTCAGGGTTTTTATGAGTGTTTGATAAGAATTTCATGGCCCGCTGCTTATCCTGGAGGGATTGTTCAGCTGGTGAAGGCATGGCTTGTCATTAAATCAATGGTGCCTGCTATCCAACACGGGCATTAATTAACAGCTTAAAGACAGCAGAGCCCCCAGTAGACACGGCTGGGTGGGATTCCTCCCTTTGCCTTTGGATCAGCAATAAAATCACTCCCAACACGACCTCCCAAGCCGCAGCTCTGTGTGGAAAAGGCCACGTCCTCTGGGCTCAGCTGTGGGGATTTTGGCCTTTTCCTTTTAACGGGACTGGTGGGCACCGGCCTCGGGAGGGTTGGCATCAGGCTCCAGTTTAGTGACACCCAGAGCCACTGCTCTGGGGAGGTGACGTTCCCCTGCAGCTGGGGTGTCCCTCCAAAAGGGCCCTTTCTACCAGGACATTGCAGACCTTTGAGCATCCCTTCAGGAACAATTGAAGGCATTCCTAGAAATCCTCTGGCCTTCTTGAAATCCTTTACAGAATTCTCTTTAAATACACTTGTCGGGAGAAGAATACTCCAGCCAAGATGGTCAAATAATTGGGGCTTTGTGGAGGAACTGAGGGACAAGAGTGAGATCAAAATCTTAGTGAGACACAAACTAAAACTGCCTAAAAGCGTGGCGCAGAAATGAGCAGGATCTTTTTCTTTTTTGACAGTTTTATGATAAATGGGAAGCATTTCTTGCTTTTCAATAAAAGCAGATGAACTCATTAATAACTAATAGAATGCAATGAAAATGAGAGTTTTAAATGCAGGCTGAGCTTATTCCCACAGATATCAGCTCATTTTTACCTGAGAAATGTTGCACTTTTGAAGGAGCAGCGTGTGGGTCTCAGGAGATATGTCCAGAGCTCCAATTATCAGAGCCAACCCAACCCAACGTTTCCCCTCTTTCCAGAGGCAGCCAAGCCCAGGCTTGTGCAGATGCACCAATAATTCACCCTTGATAGCCAGGACGTAACAGCTCTGCCTTGTCCCCACTGCCCTCGTGGGTTGCTCCCCAAGGCACAGCTATTAACAGCAAATTAAAGGCTTTCAGGCTGGGAGAACACTTCCAGCAAGGCTTTTAAACCCTCAGACCTATAATTTCCAGCACCTGTGGTGGTGGCTGCTGTGAGAGCTATGCTGCAGTAATGATGGCACTGATCTTTTTGGGGTTTGTGGTGTGGTGAGCACCTTGTGAGGAACCCAAACCTGAAAATTGGCCATGGAGAGGCTGTGAGCACAGCTGGGAGCAGGAGCAGCTCCAGGTGAGGGACACCAAACACTCCCTGCCAGGTGGGAATAGTAGGGGCTGGGATTTCGGGAGCTGGGGAAGCGCCTCTGCCCTTGTCAGGGGGGAACAGATGTGTTCTGGGACAATTCCTGATGGGTTCCAGTGTCCCTGGAACAATTTCTGATGGTTCCAGTGTCCCTGGAGCTGGGTCAGTGTACTGGGACAATTCCTGATGGGTTCCAGTGTCCCTGGAACAATTCCTGATGGGTTCCAGTGTTCTGGAACAATTTCCAGTGGGTTCCACTGTTCCTGGAGCTGGGTCAGTGTACTGGGACAATTCCTGATGGGTTCCAGTGTCCCTGGAACAATTTCTGATGGTTCCAGTGTCCCTGGAGCTGGGTCAGTGTACTGGGACAATTCCTGATGGGTTCCAGTGTCCCTGGAACAATTTCTGATGGTTCCAGTGTCCCTGGAGCTGGGTCAGTGTACTGGGACAATTCCTGATGGGTTCCAGGGTCCCTGGAACAATTCCTGATGGGTTCCAGTGTCCCTGGAACAATTCCTGATGGGTTCCACTGTTCCTGGAGCTGGGTCAGTGTACTGGGACAATTCCTGATGGGCTCCAGTGTCCCTGGAACAATTCCTGATGGGTTCCAATGTTCCTGGAACAATTCCCAGTGGGTTCCAGCTGAGCTGGGCCAGTGCTCCTGGCTGTGAACAATTCCCAGGGTGCTCCAGCCTGGCCTGGGACACTTCTGGGGCAGCCAGCTCTGTTCTGTGGCACCCATCAGGTGCAAATTACCCTGCTGTGTCTCAGGGCTGTTGAGCTTCTCTGTGGAGCTGGGTCAGGAGAGAGCCTCTGGCCAGCCCCAGGAGTCTGGGGCCGTCACCTGCCCTTGGAGCCGGGGCTGCTGCAGTGGCCGAGCGTGTCAAACTCTGGCTGCTGTGCACACGTTGGGTTTCAGGGGCTGAGTGCCCGGCCTGCAGTAACCTCCTCCTGTGGCTATCTCATTGCAGCCAAGCCCTTTGAGAGCGGGCAGTACCTGGACATCTACGGCATCACCAGGGACCAGGCTGGCGAGTACGAGTGCAGCGCGGAGAACGACGTCTCGGTGCCCGACGTGAGGAAAGTCAAAGTCACGGTCAACTGTAAGTGCTGCCGTGTGTCATTGCCTCCGCGCGGTGCACAAGGAGAGGCTGCAGCAGGCTGGAGCTGCTGGCCTGGTCACAGCGGCTGAGGGGGCTCTGCTCTGTCACCCGGGTGGCACCAAGCGAGACTGTCACTCTGGGTGATGATCCGAGCAGCTGCTGGTGGCTGCTCTGCATGTTGGGCTGGGCCCTCTCTGGTTTTTCTTGTGATGACGATGCTGTTAGTGCTGTGAGGAGAGGAGAAGCTCTGCCTGGGTCCCTGGATGGGGCCTGATCCCCGTGGAGTGGGAGCTGTTCCCTGAGAAGGGACAGAGGGACCCTGCTGTGGGGACCTGCTGGGTGCTGGTGCCACCAGCAGCTCTGACCTGCTGGGATCTCCACACCAGGGAGGTGCTCTCAGCTTGGGTCTGAGTCTGATGGAGCACTCAGCATGATATGAAATGTTCTTTTTCCCTCCGACATGTGAGAAAACTCAGGCACGACGATGTGAATACTTTCTCTTGCTTGTTCTGACAGTTTTCTTTGGTTAACCTCAATTACCCAGCGTGTGATTTGTTTCTGGTTTTGGAGTCGCTGTGGCGCTTTATTGGTCACAAATATGAGATGTCAGCGTTGTGTCTCCCCCAGAGGCCCCGTCCCAGCTGCTGTGAGAGCAAAGCCCCTCATGCCCTGTCACTGTGGGGCCAGTGCTGTCACCTGTGCATTCCCTGCTGCCCACACTGCTCTGGTTCATGGGACCAGGGCTCCTGGGGCACGGGGGACAGTGCAGTGACACTTCAGGAGGAGCTGGATGGTGCTCCAGGGCTCCTTGGGCACAGGGGACAGTGCAGTAGAGTTTCATTTCCACAACAAACTGGTTAGAGCAAGGCTCTGCCCCCAGAAATTCCATCCTTTTATTTGGTGCCTGTGGATGGATGTGGGTCAGTGGTGGCTTTGGCAGTGCTGGGGGAAGCTTGGACTTGATGTCTTGGGGGGCTTTACCAACCTAAGCAAATTCTGTGAGTTCTTTTCCTCTGCTGCTGCTCTCACCCACCCCTGGTGCCATTCTGTGACTGCATTCCTGCTGCCAGCCCATGATGGTACTCCTGGTGCCATTCAATTATTGTGCTCCTGGTGCCATTCCATGACTATTCCTGGTGCCATTCCATGGTTGCATTCCTGGTGCCATCCCAGGGCTCCCCTCCTGGTGCAGGGAGCTGTTGGCACCTGGATGCTCTTGGCGCACAGAGGCTGCTCAGTCACCCAGGCAGGGACACAAAATGCCCAGCTGTAAATGACTCTGTGAATTTCAGGTTTCTGGGCTGGGCAGCTTCCAGCCCTGCACAAACACGGAGCTCCTGGCACACGTGGTGCCTCTAATGGCTCACAGGGGGTGCATTACACTGCCCCATACACCAGCAGCTGCATTTTCTACTCAGTTTGTGTCTGTCCTCCCTAATTTCCCTTGGAAGAAGGGTGGCCTGAGAATCTGCCTGAATCCCAAATGTCTGGGGGAGGCAGAAAAGGAGAGGAGCCATTGGAGCTGCTGGTTGGTGCTGAAGGAATGCTCCACCAAACCAAGTTAAAATAGATAAGATGTAATCCAATTTCGTTTCACAAGTAAATCCTATTAGCATTTTCTATTACATTTTGCAAAGCAAATACTGATTTATAGATTATAATATTGAACCCTGCTTTGAATGAACCAGTGTGTGGATTTAATGTGTCATCTGAAAGCTGGTCTGAAACTCTCCAGGTGCTGCTGTCACTGTGCTCGTTCTCTCCTGCTCTATTACTGTCATGCTTGAAAAAATATCAAAGGCAGCTGCTAAATCCTAGAATTTCCACTAGAGCTGAGGCCACAGCGAGGGGATGAGGAATGGGATGTGTGCCTCAGGAAACTGGCATTTATTTGCATTTATTTCAAAGTGTCAGCTGTCTAAATAAATAGAAAATGTGGGTTTACAGCGGAGTGGCATTGCAGAATTCCCTTTTGTTAGGATAATCCATGTTAAGGGTCAGTTTGCCTGTAATTGTACCTTGGACAGCTCTGTTGCAGCCGGAGCTGTCAGACTTGACTGAATCAAGATCTAGCGGTGGCTTTGGGGAGGGAAAGGATGTTCCTGGGTGGTTTTGTCCAGTTTTCAGGGTACATTTTCCATTTCCCTGGGTGATTTTGGGGTTCTCAGCTCCGGCTGTGTGTCCCTGAGCCCTGCCCAGCAGAGCAGGTGGGAGCAGAGCAGAGCAGGGCTTGGCACAGCCCGTGCCCACCTGAAGGCACTCTGA
Organism: Ammospiza caudacuta; assembly: GCF_027887145.1. Classification (NCBI taxonomy): domain Eukaryota; kingdom Metazoa; phylum Chordata; class Aves; order Passeriformes; family Passerellidae; genus Ammospiza; species Ammospiza caudacuta. The sequence goes on along the minus strand of NC_080599.1, from coordinate 48,072,566 downwards.
GCCCAGACCCAGCTGCAGTTCTGGGCTGGCCCGCTCCATCCCTGGGATCCTGCTGGCCCAGCTGCTCTCCTCACTGTGCTGCAGGTGCTCTGCCACCCCTGTCACAGCATTTCCAGGGCTGTGCCTGGCACTCCCTGCCTGCCTGGGACTGCTTCACCCTGGCAAAGCTGTGCTGCCTGCCCAGGACTCACCTGCAGCCCTGCATTTGCTTAATGCAGCCTTTTAGGGAGTTTCTGAAGCTCATTGAGCTGATTTAGCTCAAATCAGTTTGGTTTATCCAGGTATTCACTGCGTTGTTCTTGCCTTGTCCTAACCTGGGGCACAAACCAAAGGGTTCGGTCACTGGGTTGGTGAAATCCTGTGTTTGGAATGATTATGGAAATGCTCTCAGGAAAAGTTTGTGGGGGTGTTCTGTGCAGGGCTCAGGGCTGACCATGATCCCATGGATCCCTCAGCTCAGCAGATTCTGCGATTTACCCCTTCCCTTTTCATGCACGTGCTTTGTGTCCAGCAAATCACCTCAGTTTGGGTTTTGGGAGCTTCATTCCCAACCTCATCGGGTTTTCCTGTGCCTCTGGAGCCTGGGGCTGTGTGCTGGGAGCCGGTTCCTCATTCCCTGGCATGTCCCAGCCCTTCCAGGAGCTCTCAGCCAGCCCGGTGGGGTTCGGGGGTCTGTTACAGAGGCAGGTCCTGAGCCCTTCCCGTGGGATGCTTGGATCGATCAGGGATTGCTCTGGGATGCTTTGATCGATCAGGGATTGCTCTGGGATGCTTTGATTGATCAGGAATTTCTCTGGGATGCTTTGATTGATCAGGAATTTCTCTGGGATGCTTGGATAAGGCATTTCTGGCAGTGGGGTTTTGCTGGTGCAGGGATGTGTGAGTTCTCATTAGGAATTTTAAGTGGGGTGTTTGTTTTCGCTTGGCCAGGCCGGGCTGTGCTGAACAGCTCCCCTCATTAGCATTTCTCCCCTCATTAGCATTTCTCCCCTCATTAGCATTTCTTCGAAGGCTCCTCGCTGTTGCTATGGTGCTTTGCATAACATTATGGATAATGCTGCGATTTTACTTTGAAATCAGGCATCCCGTATGAGCCACGCCGGCCTAATTAAATCTGTAACCTTAAATCTCCTGGGGAAAAGCCCTGCAGGACCTGGGGCTTGCTGGGCTGCCAGTCCCTTGGACATGGCACTGAGACTTTGCCCAGGAGGTGTGCCCCATTCCTGACTCGGGACCAGCATTTCCTGGGCAGGGTCTTGAGTTTGGATCCAAGAAGGAAAATTGCCTCGGTTAAATTATTAAGTGTGAAGGCAAAGCCCACATATTTTCTGGAGGTCTCAGTCCTCCTCTGCTTTGGCACCAAGTATAAAATTGCTCTGAGCAATTTAATTTTAATTCCCGCTTTATTAAAAGAGAGGGGAGGAGGAGGAGGCTTCTCTTGAAGCAGAAATCAAGAACTCTGATTATTTCTGGTTTTAATGGCTCCTGATTTGCTGCTCCATGTTTACATCGCCGATTTTGGGGTTTGGGGTTTGGGGTTAAGGTCAGTCCTGGCTTCAGGAGCCAAGCCTCACTGCCAGGGGTTTTGCTGCTTCCCCAGGGCCCAGCAGCACTCCAGAGGGGAATGAGTGGCACTGGGGGCACTGAGTGGCACTGGGGGCTCCTGGCACTCTGCTCGTGGCTGGTGCTCTCCATGGGGCAGAGCAGGGGCTCAGTGCCCGGTGGGGTTTGCCCTGCTCTGGGGTGTGTGGATGCTGCTGGGCACATGCCCAGGCACCAGCCCTGCCCCTGCCCGTGCCAGCTGTGCCAGGGCGCGGCCCCAGCCTGCCTTGGGCGCACACAGGCTCTGGGGTGCTGTGGGAAGGCAGCTGAGAGGGCTTGCCCCTGTGTTTGGGGTTCTGTCCTGGGTGCAGCAGCCCTGGGCAGTGCAGTGCCCTCCCTGCTGCTCGTCCCGCCCAAAAACATCTTCAGGAGAGCACAGCTGGAGCTGGGCTGCTGCTCTGAGTGGGGACAGGGGTGGCTCCTGCATGGGACAGTGCCAACCCGGTGACACATTGCTGGGGACAGTGGCACTGTGCAGTGCCAACCCGGTGACACATTGCTGGGGACAGAGGATGGCTCCTGCATGGGACAGTGGCACCATAGCCAGGCTGGGAGGGCTGTGGCTGTGCAGGTTTTTCTGGAATGGCTGTGGCTGTGCAGGCTCTCCTGTGGCTGTGCAGGTTCTCCTGTGGCTGTGCAGGTTCTCCTGTGGCCGTGCAGGTGTTTTTGGGGTGGCTGTGGCTGTGCAGGTGGTTTTGGGATGGCTGTGGCCGTGCAGGCTCTCCTGTGGCTGTGCAGGTTCTCCTGTGGCCGTGCAGGTGTTTTTGGGGTGGCTGTGGCTGTGCAGGTGTTTTGGGGATGGCTGTGGCTGTGCAGGCTCTCCTGTGGCCGTGCAGGCTCTCCTGGAAGGCTGTGTGTTCTCCTCTCAGCCCAGCAAAGCTCCTGGCTCACTCCTGCTCCACACCACCCTGATTGTGCAGATGGGACCCTGTGCAGCTGCTCCACCCTGAGAGCTCACACTGGAGGCCCTGCTGCAGTTAGAGAGTGTGGGGACACCTTTCCTGCAGCACATCCCACCCAGCTGGAGCAGGGAATCACCAGGGGCTGTGTCTGTGGGCACAGGCTGGGGGCACTGAGCTGCCCACTGGGCTGAGGGAGGGGAGGGGGCAGCACAGCCCCGGGGTAAATTCAGGCTGTGTGTGTTTAAATCAAGGCCAGCAGGGCTGGGTCTGGCTGCAGCCCCAGCCAAGGGCTGCCAGCAGAATATTTCAGGTGAAACCAGTGCAAATAACAGGCTTGGGTTGTTGGTTTTTTACATAAGATAAAGGTCTTTGGAGAATTCCTGCAATCCTATAAATTGGAGATTTTGTTAATGCACAATGTCATCAGTTGAAGTTTTTATTTTTTCTTTTTGCTTTTTGGGTTTTGTCTTGTTATTTTTGGTCACCATTAGGACTAAATTGTTATTTAGCTCATTTGCAAGCTGGCCTCATTGCTGAAAACCTATGTGAGCTGTGTGATGTGCTATCTCATAGCAACACAATGGAAAACAGCTCACACCAATTCGATGAGAGCTGCTCTGGCAATTAAAGTCACCTCAATTGCTTGGTGAGGAGCAATGCTGCTGCTTTGAAGAAAACATTTCCCTCAACTGGTGGGGAAGGAAGTGTCCTATAAAGCAGTGGTTGCCATTTAATGTCCTTCAGGTGCTTTTATTAACATTTCAGGAGTCAGATTAAAACAGTCATTCAGGTTTGGGACTGGAGTGCAGTTTGGCCCTTGAATTCCCATTGATTTCTTTGGGGGGATGGTTTGTGCAGGGGTTCTGCCAGCTCTGGGTGGCTCCTGCAGGCCCCTGCGGATCCCTGCAGATCCCCTGCCCATCCCTGCTCGTGTGGCAGGGCTGCTGCTGCTGCTGCTGCTGTCCCTGCTGGGCAGGGGCACTGCGCTGGCACAGCTCCTCGCAGGGGTTTGGCAGAGCCCCAGGAGCTGCAGGGTCAGGGCTCACATCTCCTGAAACATGAGGAGATGGTTTGCACCTGCCTGAGAAACCTCTGCTGCTCTGCCAGGAGGTGTTGGTTGGGAGCCAGCGGTGCCAGGGTGGGACAGGTGTGCCAGGACAGCGAGGGCTGCTGTCCTCAGAGTGCCAGGACCTCTGATGCCTTGAGAGCATCACCATCTCAAAGTTACAGGCACAAAGTGGGGATTTATTAAATAAAGGCCTTCAAAGGACACACCTTGGGCAGTGCAAGGGCCAGGCCACGGCTACACCCAAGATCGACCCCAAGTCAGGAGTTTTCACACTTGTAAAAGTTTTATTCCATTTCCATGTTGGGGTTCACTGTCCAATCCCAGCTCCAGGTTCTGCAGTCCCACCCCCCCAGTTTGCTCTCCCTCATTCCCTGTTTGCACTTTTTGGGGCTGGAGCTGCAGTGTTGTCCTTGGTTCTGGGCTGGAAAAGGATTGTTCTGTGTGCCTGAGGAGAGGGAAAGGATTGTTGTGTGTGCCTGAGCTGTGAGGAGAGCTGCTGACATTTATATGGAGTTCAGAGTCACACAGCAATGCAGGGCAGAGTCTGGGAAATGTGGAACACCTCAAAGGCAGCTGGGGCAGGGTGGGCTGGGTATCAGGGAATGTTCCCCATGGAAAGGGGGGTCGGGCACTGGCAGAGGTTTGCAGTGCCCATCTCTGGAGGTGCCTTCAGAGCTCTGGGCTGGGGACAGGGCACAGCTGGGACTCGGTGACTTTGGAGATCATTCCCCACCTGATTCTGTGAGATGATGGAGCAGCCATGAGACACTGCCCCAAAATGGGTGGAAAATACTGTAATCAGTGTATTGCTGGTTTTTACAAAGACACCTTGTGAAGCTTTCAGGCCATGGCTGGTGAAAGTGTGGCACCAGCCCCTGGATCTGTGGGCAGGACAATGCACAGAAGGGTTTTTGGGAGGTTTTATCTGCTGCCCTGCTCTTGCTGTCACTTTAAAGCTAAAGGAAGGTTCCAGTGGGGCTCTGGACACCTCTGTACATCTGAGTCTGCTGGAGCCCCTCCTGGGGGCAGCAGGAATGAGCTCCTGTGACCGTGTTCACGGGGTTCTTGGGTTGGGGAAGAGATGAGGATCTGACTCCATGGTTCAGAAGGCTGAGTCATTATTTTATGATATATATTACATTAAAACTATACTAAAAGAATAGAAGAAAGGATTTCATCAGAAGGCTGGCTAAGAATAGAATAGCAAAGAATGATAACAAAGGTTTGTGGCTCAGACTCTCTGTCCGAGCCAGCTGACTGTGATTGGCCATTAATTAGAAACAACCCCATGAGACCAATCCCAGATGCACCTGTTGCATCCCACAGCAGCAGATAACCATTGTTTGCATTTTGTTCCTGAGGCCTCCCAGCTTCTCAGGAGGAACAATCCCAAGGAAAGGATTTTCCATAAAAGCTGTCTGTGCCAGTGCTCCCCCCAGGGCTTTGGCCCCCTGAAGGCTCTGTGTGCAGCTCCCCCCATCCCAGAGGTGCTGGGGTCCCATTTGGGGGTCCCATCTGGGGGCTGTGGAGCCCCCAGGGCTGGGCAGGGGTTCCCTGGCAGCCAGCCCTGCCTGCAGCAGGTGGGATCGGTGCCTTTCCCCCTGCCAGACCCGGCCTCCAGGTGATCCCACTTTAACCACCAGTGAAAATACAGCCCTGGAAATTGAGCCTTTAATGGAAATGAGTCATCTCCAAAGAGCTGCTGCGTTGGAAGCAGCAATTTGGAGCAGAGCTGTGTTAGACTCCGGGCTAGAGCCAAAATTAATGGAGAGCTCTCCAGCTTCCAGGAGTGTTCCCCTGCCCAGATCACTCTTCAGCAAAAAACAATTACTTAAAATATTTCCTAATAGTCAACAGAGTGCAGAGCAATATTTCTGCCTGTGATTGCATTGTGCCTGGCTGCTGTGGGGCCAGGCTGAGGGCTCCTGTCCCTTGTAGAGCTTTGAGGTGATGGTCAGAGGGGTCTGAGAGCAGCTGCTGGGGCCACAAAAAGCCAGGTCTGAGCAGTGTCAGCCCAGTGCAACTTCCCATCCCTTGATATTTTATTTTTCATGGTTTTTTTTTTCCCAGTAATTGCAGTTTGAAATGGCTCTGCACTAGGAATGTGCTGTAAAGTCATTATTACGGCCTGATTTTTCCTGGGGTTCAAGTACCTGCTGTGGTGGCAAAGGTGTGGTGGAGGCAGCAGATGGGAGCCACAGGAGCTTTGAGAAGTCCCCTCTTGCTTTTATGGTTTAAAACAAAGCTGTGCTAAGAATAGCAAAGAATGATAACAAAGGTTTGTGTCTCGGCTCTGTGTCCGAGCCAGCTGACTGTGATTGGCCATTAATCAGAAACAACCCCATGAGCCCAATCCCAGATGCACCTGTTGCATCCCACAGCAGCAGATAACCATTGTTTGCATTTTGTTCCTGAGGCCTCGCAGCTTCTCAGGAGGAACAATCCTTAGGAAAGGACTTTCCATAAAAGCTGTCTGTGACACCACAGACCCTACCTAGCATGAAATCCTTCCTGCTCTCAGAGAGCCCCTGAGGCTGTGGCCGTGTCCCTGTCACCTCCCTGTCCCTGTCACCTCCCTGCAGAGCTGGGGAGTGCAGCCCAGCCCTCCCTCTATGCAAACTGAACTCCTTTTAATACAGAGCGAGAGCTTCGAGACCTTTCATGGCTCCCTCTCATTCTTCATGAGCTACATATGTACATCAGCTCCAACACTCTGTCAGGGAACAGGGGTTTTCAATCAAAAAGACTGTCAGGAAAGCTGATTCACTAACAAGAAAGCTGTCAAGCTGTGACAGCTGCTGTCTTTGCAACCCCAAACAATCTGTTCAGTGCTAACTGTGACTTATGCTTGCATTTATTATCGGCAGTAATGAGTGCTGGCCTCGGCAGCAGCGCTGGCCTCACCTGGCTGCCTGGGATGCAATCTCAGCGAGCTGGATGGGAGCCCTGTGCTGCCCAAAGCTCTGCCTCTGCTCCTGAGCTCTACCCAAACCCAGTGCAGCCCTGTCCTTGCTTTAGTAGCTCAGCGTGGGTCTGGGGGTTCCACCACTGCTGGGAGATAACGAGGGTGGGATTCCTCATTTCCCCCTTTGTGCTCAGTAATGGATTTCCGTTTAAACACAACGTGTTTATCCACAGAAACCAGTGAAGAAATTTGGGCTGGTGCTTATTATCCCAGCACCTCAGAGACCCCAAAATTCCCAGCAAGGGAAGGGAAGATCCTGAGGGCTTAGGCATGTGCTGCTGTCCAGGCGTCAGCACTCACCCTGTCAGCTTCTAAAATGAGAAAAGAGCGAGAGCACCTTGACATGTCCCTCAAGCAAAGTCTTCCAGCTCAGTCTCACCATCCCCTGCTCTGCTTTGCTGCAGCTCTGGCTGATTGCTGCCAGCCTGGCCATGGCAGAGCGGGGCTGGAGCTGGTTCCTCCTCCCTGCCATGCTGCATGCTCAGTGCTGCATCCCATCCCAGCAAATCCCCTCCTGCAGCTCTGCTGGGCCAAATTCCCTCTGTCCCCTGCACCTGGGGAGCTCCAGCTGCGCCCAGAGCTGCCTGGCCCTGCAGCAGGAGGTTTGCTGTGGGCAACCAGTGTGTGGGGCACTTCTGGGAGCCCCATGCTCACTGTGACCCCAGGTGTGATCCCAATAAATCCATCAGGGAGCTGCAGGGTGAGCACAGGTGTGTGCTGGTGGCTGTGCTGGGTTTGGGGGGCGCAGCCAGGCCCCAGCTGGGTGTTTGGGGCTGGGGGACCCCAGCTGGGTCCCTGTCCCATGAAGGTGCCCTGGGCTGGTTTGTGCCATGGCAGGGGCACTGTGCAGGGGGACCCCAGCAGTGTCCCTATGCCCAGGAAGGTGCCCCTGGGGTGGTTTGGCCGTGGGGCTGCAGCAGGGCTCTGCCTGCATTCCCGCCCTACCCTCAGGGACTTGGCTCCTTGCTTCCCAGCTTTCTTTGCTTGGAAAGCCACCAGCTTGCTGCAGTTCATCTTCTCCTCAGCTTTGCTGCCGAAAGATGCGCTCAGTAATTCCTGGAAGCCGTTGGAGGCCGTTGCTTGTACCTTCCCTGGAGGGAAGGAGGGAGGGCAGCAGCCGAGGCAGGGCCTGGTGCGGGTTCCCAGCCAGGCCCAGGGCCAGCTCTCCCTGCAGGCTGGCACAGCTCTGTGGCACTGTCCTGTCCCTGCCCCTCAGTGCCGCTCTGATGTTTTCCACCCACATACCAATCACCTGTGGGCTATGAGCTTTGTGCCCAGCCCCTCAGAGAGGTTTCCTGTCCAAACCCAGAAATGGCTCAGCAGGCAGGGATTTGGGGGCTCCAGTGCAATCCATGAGCTGGACTGAGGGAGGAGATGTGACATCCCTGTGACATCCCTGTGACATCCCAGATCCCACCAGGGAATGCCTGAGGCTGCTCTCTCCTGAGGGGATGGCACAATTGTTCAGTTAATCCATGAGGGGATGGCACCATTGTTCAATTAATCCACCTTGAAAGCGGTGGGAAAGGCAAAGCTGAAGGAAGGCACATTTAGATTTATTGGGGACATGGGAAGGGATTCCTGGCTGGGATGGCATTCCCAGAGCAGCTGTGGCTGCCCCTGGATCCCTGGCAGTGCCCAAGGCCAGACTGGACATTGGGAGATGTCCGTGCCATGGCAGGGGTGGGAATGGGATGGGATTTAAGCTCTCTCCCAACCCAAACCGGCCTGGTATTCAGCGAAAAGCTCAAAAGAGCCCCTGTGTTCTATCCAGAACTGAATTCTTACCCCATCTCCTGTGTTTGCTTGTACAATGTATGGAAATGTGTGTGTCAGGATGGCAGTGAGTCCAGATGCTGATAAGTGATGGAGAAAAGCTGGAATAAATCAGCCTGCAACTTGCTGAGCCCAGTGGTTGTTCCAGCCGTGTCTCTCCAATGTTTCTGCACGGCAGAGAAGGTTCTGACATGAGGAGCCATTATGGAACCACTCCATTAATCTGGGCAGAGGGAGGGCTGCTGCGCTGAATAAATTAGAAAAAATTAAATAATACAGAGTGTTGAAAGCCCATCTTAATTATTTAAAGTACAAGTAATGCTGTCTGGCTTGTTACTGCGTTGGTAAAACACTCGGAGGGTGCGTATACAGAAAAGAATATATTTGAATATCGCTGATATCTGTTCTTCTGAGCACAAAACACATCTCAAAAAACCTGCTCTCTTACCTGGAATTTTTTATCTTAACACCCTGGAAAGCAATTTCACTAACAAAAGATGGCATTAGG